>NC_056751.1:67264759-67564759 GCF_019279795.1 Protopterus annectens
CTGACAACCTCTGTTGTCCCCAACCCTAAAGTGCCCAGAAGATTGTATCTGACACCCCCCTCAAACCAAATCATCTTCTCATCTAACCAGCTACTTGCCAGGACTGTTGAGTTCTAGACTCCAGTTTCCAATGTTCCAAGAGAGTCGATATTCTCAGCCATCATTGGTAGCATCATCCACTCGATTGTTGAGAAGCCTCACAGAACTCGATGCTGACAGGATGATGAGGAAACTCCTGAGAACACAGATGCATCTTAGGGTTATACCAGCACTGCCCCTGGGAAGATACCAAGTGCTGGCCAACTTACCCCTCCTATACAAGAGTCCGCACTGACCAGACCTTTGGGTTCAGTTTTACTGTAACTAGTTGGAACTGTAACACCTTGTGAACACCAGAACTTCTTGCATCTTTGACACCATTTTCCCATCTCTCTCAACGCTGATGCTGTCAGGTCCAGATGAGACTTGGAGTCAAAGCTTCTGAGCCAAGTTCCAAGGGAGTGAATTTATGTCGCAATTTTCAGAGCTGTGTCTTCCTCTCGGGGCTTTAGCCCTGGATAGCTTGGATCTGAGATCAGCTTTAGGACTGAGACTTGGTGCACAGGTTTCTCTTTCTTCTTTGGAATCATCAGTTTCAGTAGCACCCCCACTCTTTGAGTCTTTTGAAAGGATTTTGACGAAAACCAAAGACGGGATAGCTTCAGCTATTTTGGATCCACCCAAACGCCATCTACACTCTGCTTCTTTGCTTCTTCATCTTGTCGTACAGGATCAGCCAGCAGCAAGGCTATCTGAGAAAGTCAGCTTCATCAGCTCCCATCCAATTCTGACCCTTCTACCACACCCCCAGAAGTGTCCCCAGAAATGAAGCACCTAGACTCTTCACCAGAGTCTTTCACTGAAGATACTTTCTTAGAGGAAGGACAGGGTTCCCTCACATCCTCTCTGAAGATGTCTCATTCGCTGACATTCTAGAGTTAATGAAACAGAAAGGGGGTTGAACATCCAAAGACCCTTCTTTACATAAGTCAGTATTCTTGGAGGCCTTTGGTTCTTGACCAGCATTGCCCTTGGTGATACCCCTTTTTGACCCACTTATTGACCTCATGGCTCAACAGACATGGAAGGACCCTGATGTGATGGATACCATACCTAAAAAACCTGACAGTATATTATCTGCACCAACAGACAGGAAGCACTGAAGTAAGGGTCCACCTGTTGATGCTATGATGGTGGTACAGCCACAAAGAAAGAGCTATCAGAAGAAAGCTCATATGTTCATGCCCTAACAGAGAATCAAGGGCAATGGGCAGATTTGGGAAATGGTCCTATGTGTCAGCAACTTTCTCCCTTAGATCACTGAACAATCTCGCTCATTTAACAAGGTTCCAGAGAGACTTGACTAAAGAAATCACTAAGTCACTCTCCAGGGTGTTGGCTGCAGATGTTCAAAAAACAGCGGACTCCTAGCTTTCCACCCATCAGTCCTCCTCTAATGTGACCATGCTTCTCCTCTCTAATGCAGCAGATGGCATAGCCAGAGCAGCAGGCACCATCATAAACTTTCATCACCACACCTGGATGTAACTTTCTGACTTTCCAGAAGGCTTTAACTTGTCCTTTATCAATGCTGCTTACAATGGTTCAACCTTGTTTGGACCAAAAGTCAAAGATACACTCACCAGGAGACAAAAAGATGGTAAGACTCTCTCTGTAGTGGGAGTGCACTTCTCCACCTTGCAGAGAACTTCCTCTAGGAATCAGAGATTGGGGAAAATATATAGAGTTCTTTCCATGACTCCCAAGGTGACAGACCTTCCCATGGCAGAGGAGGAGGCAGTTTTAATAGATGATGCCCAAGAGGCAGAGGCAGACTGCACAATCAAGGCTTTTGAGGCCCATTTAGAGTTATCTGGAGGCAGTCAAAGAACTTCTTTGTAGTGCTGCAGGCATTTCAGGACCTCCAACGCAAGCGTGTGATATTTATACAAAATGACAACATGACTATTGTATGGTATATTAACAAACAGAGGGCAGCCTGATCATATCACCTATGTTGAGAAGCTATGAGAGTTTGGCAGTGGGCAACGTCTTCACAAAGATTTCTGATAATAACTCACATTGTGGGTTCCTCCAGTGTACTCATGCACAAATTGAGCAAGACAGTGCTGATGCCTCATGAGTGCTTCTTCAATCCTACAGTGACATAAACAGTTTTCAGTCACTGGGGTCAACCTTGGTGCAACCTCTTTGTCTCCTATCTTAACAACAAATGCAGCAGGTATTTTGCCCTGATTCCTCTGCATAGACAGTCACCAAGGGATGCTGTGGTCCACAGTTGGTCCCTGGGTCTCCTATATGCTTTCCTCCTATACCCCTTATGAACAAATTCATACAGAAAGCAGGGCAGTGCAGTGCCAGATTGATCCTCAGTTCCCCCTTTTGGCTCTGACAGACATGGTTCCCCTGTCTATGGCCTCTTCTAGTACATCTTGCATGGATGTTGGATCATTATCCAGATCTTATAACACACCCATCCAGATTGACTCCTCCAGATTAGAAATCCATGAAAGCATGGTTCCCCCAATTTTAACTATAGTTAGAGATGTCATAATTACCTTTCACCATCTAATTGAGATCACCAAGGTTATGTCTTTCTGTCTGGGAAGGTGTTCTTTCCCTAGGTAATTTTCTTACCATATAGGGGCAAACTCAATCTGAGCAGTAGTCAATATTCTTTCTGCTTCACAGAAACCATCACCTTGGACAATTTACCACAGTTAATGGAAGAGATTTTCAATTTGGGCCTACTGCAATGGTCTGAATCCCTTTTCAGCACCATTTCCTTCCATACTTGAATTTTTGTCTGATCTCTTTGACAAAGTCTCCAGTTTTGCAATTATTGAAATATAATTGGCTGCAATTTCCAGTTTTCATGTTGGATGATGTAATACTTCTATTGCAGCTTTAAAAATATCAAAAGCCTTCCTCAAAGGTACTTTTCTGCTGAGACCTCCCATTAGAGACCCAGCACTTCCATGGGACATTACTGTTATGTTACAAGCTTTAACCCAGTATCCATTTGAACCCGCTTCCACTGCAAACTTAAAATTCCTCACATGGAAACAATTTTCCTGATCCAAGTAACATCAGCCAGATGTATCTCAGAATTATAAGCCCTCTCCTTGAAGCCCCATTTTCAAGTTTTTCACAAAGATAGAGTTTCCCTCAGAATTAACTTATCCTTTATCCCTAAGATGGCTTTCAAAACTAATTTAAATCAATCTCTACTCCCTCCTGTTTTCTTTCTAAAGTTCTTAAAATAAAGGTGAATACATGCTGCATATATTAGATGTTTATAGACAACTCAGATTCTATATTCACAGGACAAAATATTTCAGAAAGGAAGATCAATTGTTCATTTCCTTTGCCAAACCAAAGCTGGGAAAGGCAGTTTCCAAGGTAACCTCATCCAGATGGCTCTCAGATTGTATTTCCTTTATATAGCATAAGAAAAAATCTTCCTTTATCATATAAACTAAAAGCACATTAATCTAGAGCAGTCTCTACTTCAACAGCCTTCAACAGGCCACCTCAACAATGGTACACATTTTTGTGTCTCACTATAAGTTGGACACTCAATCGAGATCATGCTTATCTTTTGGCTCCACTATATTCAGGAATGTCCCTCCTTGATAACTCCCAGTTTGACACCTTGGATTCTGTCCCATATGTTTGACACCTTGGATTCTGTCCCATATGTTTGAATGGATGAAATTAGATATCACTGGATATGATAGTTAATGGTAGATCCATGTTGTCTGATTTTTGTCCACTTGTACCCCTCTCTTCCTACTGTATTCCAAATTGTCACCTATGGTTCAACATGATTGATTTGATGTTACCCCTTGTCTGACCACAATCATACTAGACTGTAATTACCTTTCATCATCTAGTTGAGATCATCAAGTTTATGTCTTTCTATCTGAGAAGGGGTTCTTTTCCTTAAATAATTTTCTTATCATGTATTGCAGACTAGAAGGGGCAAACACAATATGAGCATTTGAGGTACAGCCTAGGGAAAGTGTCAGAGCTCTGGATCTGATAAGCTTTGAGATCTGCGCCATCTTCAGATCCCATCGGATCTAACAACACCATATGTTTGAAGGGGACAAAAATCAGACAACATTAATCTAGTGTTATGGTAAGTACGTAACTTTCGATCTGATATTTGTAAATTTTTCATCTCATCCTCACATATGGGTCTGGATCCAATCCACTGGATCCAACTCAGCCATCAGCAAACTCGTGGCAACCAAAAAGCTCCTGGATACCTCCCCTTACCCACAATGCATCTCTCCCCATTATCTTAGATCTCGTTTGCCATTTTGCGAAGACATGATTCAGTCAGCTAGCTCTTGGTGTCAGGTCATATAATTATAATTTTCTTAAGTTTTATAATCTCCATTTTCTTATATTTTTACTGTAATAAATCCCTTCTATCTCTCCCTTGTAGTTTAGAACCTTTTCTTGCAGTAAGCGTTTTTTAATTAGGTTACTTTCATTACTTTTTTATCGTTCCTGCCAGTAACTGTTTTTTATAGGTTACTTCTCTCCCCTTTTACCTTTATCAGTATATCTTGGACTACTATTGTTAGTAACTCTTCCCTTCCTTTGTTTTTTTCTATTTAAAAAAAAGGCTTTCTTTTTCGCTGTCACTTTTTGTGTGTTTGTGTGAGTGGATTCTCTGCCTGTCCCTTCTTTCCATCATCACAAAAAACAGAAAAAAGAAGCAGCACAAACTGACTAAGAAATTTTTTCTTTACTGAATTCAAATGGAACAATGTTACAAAATGCAAAACAGTTTAAATACACCTTGCACAACCAATTAAACAATTAATCAGTCAAAATAAATACTCCATAATTAAAGAAATATACATATTTTATATTACATATAAGTAAATAAATAATAAATTATTACACTCCACAGAATAAATATTTTATGTATTATAATTCTAAATTCATACCATTGGGGAATAATGTTCCAAAATTTACAATAAACCTTGATTCCATACTCAATAATTTATTCTGAAAATTGAAATTATTTTCACCCATTCCCCATGGTTTAGCCAAAATACTGAATTTAAAACCAGAATGGTCCCCCTCATGGAACTGACAGAAATGGCAAGCAACTGGACTGTCCAGTCTCTTATTCCTAATATCCCCGAGATGTTCCAATATTCTTAATTTAACCTTACGTTTTGTTTGTCCTATATACCATTTTGGTTCTGAACAACTGCAACCTATAATATAAATCACCCCTGACGAATTACAGTCAAAGTGATCTAACGCATGGTAAACAACCCCATTGATACTCTGACCATCCTTTATGGGGGAAGGACCAAAAACCCATTTTATTATTTCATTGGTGGAATTTTGCATTTTGTAACATTGTTCCATTTGAAGGCGAAGGCTGAGGTACCAGAATCCGAATTCAGTAAAGAAAAAATTTCTTAGTCAGTTTGTGCTGCTTCTTTTTTCTGTTTTTTGTGGGGATTTCGTTTGGATTTTGATCCAAAAGTGTGTGTTTTTCCTTCTTTCCATCATGGCAGAGAAATAGATGAACTGGCTGGTTTCAAAAAATGCATAAAGTGTGGGCATAAAATTCCCATTAGTGACTCACATTCTCTGTGTGTGTATTGCCTTGGCCGACCTTCATTTGCAAGAGGATTGTGCGATATGCCATTCTTTTAATCATTAAGCTTTAGTAGAAAGGAAGACTAAGATAATTTTAAGGAGAGGCTATTTCTAGAGGTAAAGATAAATCTGATACATCCACTTCATCCTTGTCCTCTAAATCTTATGACAAAGAGAAAAAAAGAGACCTTCTTTGGTGCCGACAGATATTTTGGAGCTGAAACTGAAAATGTTGAAATCTCCCAGTTCTGGGGAGTCTGTGATCTGATCAGAGTCTTCGGCAATGATCTCTACTCCGTTGGATCCAACTTCTTCAGCTCCAATACTATCTGGCAAGAATGGATTGGATCCGTTGATGTCAGATGCGACAACTAGTCCTTTTAAGCCTATTTTGACTTTACCAAGGACACAGTACTCTTCCCACATATGATCCACTTCCATCGAGGGTGCCGTCTCCCATTTTATCAGGACCAAGGTCTCCATCTGCCTCCTCCTCCCATTCAACCAGGAGCCTTACTGAAGAAGATGTGGAACGGATGGTGCAGAAGATTTGTGGGCTCAGGGCATTACTAAGTCCCCCTCAACTTCGGCTCATATGGTGCCAGGTCTGTCTAAACCACTCCCCCTTTTCCTCCTCCTTTGACTTCAGGGCAAGCTTCTGAGCTGTTAGGTCTGATACACCCAGTGCCTTTCAGCTGTGATCTGAGGATGTCCTCTTATTCAGATTAGACTTTCCCTCAGAGCTCGTCGGTCTTTTCGGAACTAGAGAGTTCCCGGAGCCTTAGTGAGCCTTGTGAACTTATAGTGCACTCAAATCTCAGGTTTTTGGAGCAGTCAATGTACGTCGGGGCTTCAGTGAAGGTGAACTCAGCTCTGGCATCAACCCTAGGTGAGCTGTTTTCTGGACTGGGGGCCCCCATCTTGAAAGCATGGTTTGTCAGAGGTGGAGTTCTCATCCATTCAGCAGCAGTCAGGTTTTGGGGCCTTGGAGAGGGCCATAGTTGCCACTGCAACTAAAAAGTCACCTGCCCCCTCAGATCCACTATCACAACAGGATACCCTGCACCCCTCTTCTCATCACCAAGTTCCACAGGGACAGTGGAACCTCAGGCACCAGGATACCCATCTGGGTACCCCCAACTCTTCCAATACTTCCCCAGACTATCCCACTGAGGAGGTCCCTAGGAAGAGATTTTGTAAGAGGAAGCATTTGGACTCCATAGAGGAGTCAGCCACAGAAGACACTGACCTCAGTGAAGGTGGGGGATCCCCATGGTCACCCCCCCCGAGGATGTTTCCTTTGGGGAGATTCTGAAACAAAGGGGTGGCTGACCTGAGTAGTCTGTGTACCTGGCTGTCTTTTGTTCCCACCCATCTACCTGCTGGGTGACTCTGCCCTGATGAGCTCATAGGTTTGATCTCACGGCAGGTATAGGAGACCCTAGATTCCATTGAGGCTGTTCCTCAGAGACCAAATAAAATTATAACCACTCTCTCAGATAAAGCCTTCAAAAAGGGGTTGCAGTAGATGTCGTGATCATGACGGTAGCGACTAAGAAGGAACTCTCCATGGAGAGTTCAACTATCCACCCTCCTAGTAATGATTCTAGGATGACAGATAGATGTGGGAAGCATGTCTTCATATCAGTGACCTTGACCTTGTGGTCGCTAAATTACATTCACATTTCACCAGGCTGCAAAGGGATCTGATCAAGGAGCTTTCAGATACCCTTGAAGGAGCAGTCGCTACGGAAGCTAAAGAGAAATTAGCTTCCCAGTTACCCACCCTATATTCAGTAGCCATCTCTTCCGTGAGCCTCATTGCACATGCAGCCAAAAGAATGAGCAGAGTGGTAGGTTCCAGCATCTCTATGAGGGGGCATGCCTGGATATGCCTTTATGATTTCGCAGAACCTTTTAAGTCTTCGTTCATGAAAGCTGCGTTTGATGGCACATCTCTTTTTGGACCCAAGGTCAAAGAGTCCAGGTGTGGGAAGGCAGGTAAGACCCTTTCTGCCATGGGCATATGTTTTTTGGCTCCTCAGAGATCTTATCCCACGGGTCAGAGAGGCAGCAGAAAAATGTGGTTAAACAAGTCTCGTGGAGAGTTTTCCCACAGAGACAATGGAAGACATTGCCCTCGCAGCAGAGGAGGTCTTCAGAAGCAAGATTCCCAGGAATCTTTCTTTGGGTAGCCTTTTTAGCATTCTTGAAAGGAGGCCTGATTGTCCACCTCTGGAGATAATCAGGGTTTGACTATCCCTGCATCGGAGAGCCTAGCAAAAGATAACTTCCAATGTGTGGGAGCAGAGGGTAATATGGAGGGGTTACCAAATTCCCTTTTCTCAACAACCCCCTCCCAACAAAAAAATCCCAGACGTTCCACCCAGTCAAAGGGATCATGCATTCACTCAAATCAAAAACTGCTAGGAAAAGAGTCATCCAAAAGAGGTTTGGAACTTACTCAAGGTTCTTTTTGTTTCAAAAGAAAACAGAGGACTTGAGACAAATCTTGGATCACAGCAGATTGAACAAGTCAGTTCGATGGTGCAAGTTCCGAATGGTCATGGTACAATCCATTCTTCCTTTTCTGGAACAGAATGATTGGGTGTGGTCTATAGATCTTCAGGATGTGTACTACCATATAGAAATGGATAGACACTCCAGAGGATATCTACACTTCTGGCTGGGACACAATCATTACCAGTTCAGAGTGCTGCCCTTTGATTTCACCACCAGCCCCAGAGTGTTCACTAAATGCATGGCAATGGTTGAGGCTCACCTGAGACGACAAGGATTCCGTGTGTTTCCTTACTTAGACGACTGCCTCATATCCCCACTGATCAGGCATCTATTTGTCCGTGCAAGAGACTGTGTTCTTCAGCTTTGTTCAGAACTAGGCATAACTATACATTACCAAAAATTTCATCTGGAACCCACTCAAACACTAGAGTTCATAGGGGGCACTGCTAGACACCAGTCAGATGATTGCAAAACTTCCTCCTTCCAGGGTTTTAACAATCAGAAGGCAAACTTCAGCATTAATCAGAAACAAGAAGGTAGCTGCCCATCATGTTCTACAGGCCTTAGGATCTATGGCTGCAGCAATTGTGTTGGTTCCACTAGCCAGGTATCACATGCAAATTCTGCAATGGCTTCTGGTTTCTCAATGATCAATAATTCATCAACTAGTGTCTCATTAGATTCTCATAATGAACATATGCAAAAAGGATCTCTCATGGTGGATTCGTTCAGAACAGGTGACTCATGGTCAACCTTTGGTTCTCCCTCCACCACAGGCTACGGTGACCATGGATGCTTCCCAGATGGGGTGGGGGGCATTATCTGGAAAAGACTGCCCAAGGGGGTCTATAGTATAATCACGAAGGTTTAAAACTTCAAATCACTAAAGACTGAACTTTAGTGATCAAAGTCTCAAACCATCAAAACCAAACAAAAAAAAAAATACTAAATTAAAAAAAAACTAAATGGTGTGTAGGCAGGGGGGCAAGCCCCCCTGCACCCCCACACCCCCTACTTAAATATACCAACTTCGAGAACGCACTGCATTGAAGTAAATGGAAATCTCCCCATACAGAGATTTCCCATTTAAATGTTCGATGTAGTGCGCTTTCGGTATTCTCATGTCGACAGTATCGTATTCGATATTGTCAGACTTTGAGATTTTAATAAAGACCCCTGTCCAAGGTACCTGGTACACAAATGAGGCCAAGCTCCACATAGATATCTTGAAGATGAGGGCAGTGCTTCTAACATTGCAGGCATTTCAGACTGCTCTTCCTCTGGGGATGGTAGAGATTCAGTCAGACAACATGTTGGTGGTATGGTACATAAACAAGCAAGGAGGAACCAAATCATAGCCTCTGTGTCAAGAAATGCTAAGGGTGTGGCAATTGGTGATCTCATCCAACCTCTTTCTTATAACAACACATATTCCTGTAAGGTCCAGCATCATAGCAGAAAAATTGAGCAGAGCCATTCTTATGCCTCATGAGTGGTCCCTCAGCCAGAACATAGCAGAGAACATTTTCCACACATGGGGCCAGCCGTGCTGCAACCTCTTTTCCACTCCCTAAACAACAAATGCAGCAGCTACTTCGCCCTAATTCCCCTCACCAAGGCAGTCCCTGAGAGTTGCTCTAATACATGATCGGCCTCCTGGGCTATTGTATGCTTTCCCTCCATTCCATTGATCCCCAAATTCCTTCAGAAAGCCAAAAGGTTGAAGAGAGCAGTAATCCTCTTTGCCCCATACTGGCCTCAACAAATCTGGTGTCCTTTCTTCTGGTCTCATCTGCAGAAGGAGCCCTGGATTCTGGAACCTTTTCTAGATCTGTTGTCACATCCAACCTTCACAATCTCAAGCTGACAGCTTGGTTCCTCCAGTTCCCTTGACTGGCTGACAGCCTATGCTCTCCTTCCCAGTCTGTCATATTCTGATATCCTCCCATAACTCATCCACTCAGAAACTATATAGGAGTAAATGGAAGAGGTTTGTAATCTGGGCACAGCAACACAGTATGGCTCCTATCACAGCTCCAGTTTAATTCATTCTGGAATTTCTAGCCCACCTTTTCAATAACAGGGTTGCAGCATCTACTATTAAGGTCCACTTAGCAGCCATTTCACATTTTCACATTGGGATAGACAACTTATCATTAATTTCCCACAAACTTTGCAAAGCCTTTTTAAGAGGGACCATGTTGTTAAAACCTCCCCACAATGATCCTTCTCCCCCTTGGGATGTAAATCTGGTTCTATGTCTGATTCTTCACTGACCCTTTGAACCAGCAACATCTTGTGATATTAAGTTACTTTCATGGAAAACTATCTTTTTGGTGGCTATCACGTCAGCGAGACGGATATCAGACAATCTGAAGTAGGATATTCATTTGTCTGCAACCTGTGGGTTATGGATCCGATATCGGATCCGAACCGGCATGGTTTTCAAGCTTAGATCCAAGCTCTCAGCTCCTCCCTCACCCATAACCCCTTGCTCTACCCTCATGACCTCAGATTTCGTTTGCCGCTTTCAAGAAGCAACGGAATTCTTGAGCTCCTAGCGTGGTTAAGATAAGTTTTCTGACAGGAAAATTGTTTAAATTCTCCTTTTTTGGTTCAAAAATAGTTAGTGTTGTGTGTGTTTCAGGCTTTCCCTCCCTCTTTAGTTTAAATTTCTCGGGTTTTTCGTAGTTTGTTTGTTTGTGTGTGTGTGTGTGTGTGTTTGGTTTAGGCCTTTCAGTAGCTTTTAGTGATTTATAGATTATGGCTGATCAGCCTAAATCTGTATTTTCAAATGCTCGAGTGTGGCCATAAGCTGTCCCCAGCGGATGGCCACACTCGTGTGTTAAGTGTCTTGGGGTTGAACACCTGTCATCTGGTTGTTCCATTTGTGCAGGGTTCAACCCCGGCTTTGAGGAGCGGAGGTCAAGCTGGTGCTGGCGGGTCTTTTACCCCAGATACTGCTCCGCCTCTGCTCCTTCCAGTCAGCAACAGTTGTTGCTGTGAGTTCTCCCTCCTGCTCCTGGGACTCAACCTCCCTGCCGGAGAGGAAGCATTCTAGTAGGGAGAGACAGAAGGAGAGGCACAGGGATAAGCACCACAAGAGAGCTGAAGCTTCCAGCTCAGCTCCTCCATCTAAGCGGCTTCCCCTGTGCCTTCTAGCCTTCCTCCTTCTCGGCTCCACTCCCCTGTTCTCTCCTGGTCCTGAGGAGGAGGAGGCTAGCCCTTCCAGGAGGTCACCGAGGAGGTTCTCCAGGTCCCTCGGTAGCCTCCTCTAGATCTACCCATGAGTGATGCTGATCTGGACCGGATGATGAGAAGGTTCATCCAGGCCCAGATGCAGATGGGAGTGCTCTTGCCCCCAACCGGGAGAGCTCACCCCTTTTTCGCCTATTGCTCCTTCTCCGACCCGCTATCCGGGTTCGGAGCTGTCGGAGCCGAGCAGATTTGGATCCGGGGTGGTCGGATCCGACAGGTCGGGCACCTCGGATCCGACCCATCCCTTGAGTGCTTCGGACCCGACCTCTCGGAGCCGAGATCCGAGCCTCGGATCCGGGGATCAGTGCTCTTCGGCGCCCAGGTCGGAGCACACTGTCTCGGATCCGACGGTTCGCCCGGCTCCGATCCACTCGGATCCGAGTGGGATTGTCGGATCCTTTGGTCGAAGCTGGCTCCCCTCGGCTTTTGATGTGGTGGAGAGGGCTCTGTTGAGGACATCCGGACCCCGGTCCCTGCCACGGCTCCATCCCGCACTCCATTGCACTGGGCCAGGCTTCCACCATCCGGTCCCTGGGACAGCCCGCCTTGATGTCCCAAGTGGTTCCCTTGGAACATCCATCTGCTGAAGAGTACTCCTCTGACAGCCCCCAGAGGAAGTCCCTCGCAAGCGCAAGTGCAAAGGAGGCACATGGACTCCCTGAGTCTCTCACTGAAGACACGGACTTGGATGAAGGGAAGGCTCCCCAGGTCACCCCTGAGGATGTCTCATTTGGAGACATCATGGAAATGTTAAGGATCAGGGGTGGTCTGCCCCCAAGTCTTCCTCGGACGAGTCCGTGTTCTTGGAGGCATTTGAAGCGGGCCCTTCTACCTCTTGGGTGTCCTCCTGCTGACCCCTGGTGGATCTTATATCCACCAGGGCGTGGAAGGATCCGGACACCATTGAGCCTATCCCAAAAGACCGGATAGGATCCTTTCTCCTCCATCAGACCGCACCCATTGGAGTAAGGGGCCCCAGTAGATGCCATGATGATGGCTGCAGCCACAAGAGGGAACTGGCCCAGGAGAGTCCTCAGTCCACCCTCCGAGCAAGGAGTCTCGATGATGGAATTGGGAAGCGGATGTTTAGTTCAGCGACCTTCTCTTGAGAGCGCTGAACTACATGGCACATGTTATTAGGATGCAGCGAGATCTGATTAAAGAATACGCTGCATCTCCCTGAGTCCATCTCGAGGAGGACAGGTTTATTCCACCCGAATGGCCACTCTTAGATCTGTTACAATACTTCTATGCGGCTACTCTCTCATGCTACTGAGGGAGCTAGAGCCAGCGGAGCAGGACTTGTCATGAGGCGACAGGCCTGGCTCCGCCATTGTGATTTTGCTGAGCCCTTCAAGGCGACCTTCGAATGCCCCTTTGATGGTTCTGCTCTGTTTGGCAAGACTGTTCGCGAGACACTTGTCCAGAGCGAAAGGACGGAAGACGCTGTCTGCCGTCGGAGTCCTCTTCTCAGCTCCCCAGAGGTCCTTCTCTAAGAACCAAAAGGGACAGAAGAAGATGTGGTTCCGAAGTCGCAGCAGTCCCAGCCTGCTCCGGACAACCAGTCCTTCCGTGGCAGAGGAGGACAGGGAGGTCGCCGCCCTAGAGGCAGGGGCTCCCAGAAACTTTGGGTCCAGAGAACCTTTCTCTGAGAGACCCACGCAGCAGCCCTGAAGGGTTGCCCGACTGTCCATCTCTGGAGGCAGTCGGGGAGGTTTCTATGCACCTGACTTCTTGGGAGTCCATAACAACAGACAGCTGGGTGCTCCAAATCATATCCAGAGGTTATTCATTCCCCTTCAAGACCTTCCAAAGTTGGTGTCCCTCCCAGATGTTCCACCCGGTCAACGGGAGGCGGCAGAAATTGGCCATCTGCTAAAGAAAAGAGCCATCCAGCCCGTCCCCAGACCAGATCGGATCAGGGTTTTACTCAAGGTTCTTTTGGTGCCAAAGAAGACGGGGACTTAAGACCAATCCTAGACCTTTCTCTGTTGAACCTGTCAGTCCCAAGCAAAAGTTCCGGATGGTCACTCTGCAATCAATTCTCCCCTTCTGGGAGAAAATCACTGGATGTGTTCCATAGACCTCAAGGATGCGTACTACCACATCCTGATGGACAGGCTCCAGGAGGTTTCTTCACTTCGGCTGGGAGCCAGTCACTATCAGTTCAGGGTCCTTCCCTTTGGTCTCACCACAGCCCCCAGGGTGTTTACCAAAGTATTAGCAGTGGTAGCGGCCCACCTGAGGCTCCAGGGATTACAGGTCTTTCCTACCTGGACGACTGGCTCCTGACGGCATCATCAAGGCATCTTCTGTGCTCAGCCAGGGACTCCTTCCTCCATCTTGCAGCACCAAGGCTGGGCATCACAATCAACTGGGAGAAATCTTTCCTGAATCCAACCCAAATTATAGATTTTATAGGAGGAAGACTAGACACCAGATCAATGAGAGCCTTCCTCACCCGGACAGAGTTCTAAATCTGCAGCCTGAGGTGTCATGTGACAGCAATCCTTCAATCATCACCAACTGCAGCTTGGTCCTGAGGGCTCTAGGGTCTATGGCGGCAGCTATAGCACTTCTAATTCATGCCAGGCTCAATATGCGCATTCTTCAATGGACTCTTCAAGTACAGTGGTCATACCTTGCTCTCCCATGCATCATCCCATAGCGATCAGCAAGGCTTGCAAGCGGTCCCTTCTGTGGTGGCTCTTTCTCCGGATCTCCTAGCAGGAAGACCCTTTTGTGCTTCATTTCCCGAGCCACAGTGACCACGGACGCTTCTTGCCTCGGGTGGGGGCATTCTGGGAAAGATTGTCCAAGGCACGTGGAATCCCACAGAGACCTTACTGCATATCAATGTCCTAGAAATGAGAGCAGTGCTCTTAGCGTTGCAAGCACTTCAGGACTTTCTTCCTTCAGGGACTATTGCGATTCAGACAGACAACATGTCTGTTGTCTGGTACATCAACAAGCAGGGAGGAACCAGGTCTTACCCTCTTTGTCGAGAGGCCATGAGAGTTTGGGAATGGGCAATTTCCACCAATCGCTTTCTGATAGCAACGCACATTCCGGGAAAGTCCAACATCCTTGCGGACAAGCTCAGTCGCACCATCCTTTCTCCACACGAGTGGTCCCTAAACCTTCAAGTAGCGAAGAAGATTTTCGCCGTTGGGGCAACCCTTCATGCGATCTTTTGCTTCTCCCTCAAACACCAAATGCGACAATTTCTTCGCTCTACTTCCCACCAGGAGTTCCCGAGGATGCTCTGGTGCATGCTTGGCCTCCCGGTCTTCTGTATGCCTACCCACCACTTGCCTCTGATGCTCCAAGTTCTTCAGAAAGCCAACAGTTTGGGGAGCAGAATGATTCTCATTGCTCCATTCTGGCCTCGACAGATCTGGTTCCCCTTCCTATGGTCTCACAAAGTGAATCCACCATGGATTCTGGATCCCATCGGATCTCATCTCCCATCCATCCTGCATTCCTCTTCCCAATCTGGACAACCTGAAGCTGACAGCTTGGCTGCTCCAGTTCCAACCTGATAAGGACTCCCGGTATCTCTTCACCGGTCAAAGGCCATTTTGGTGGCTGCTCATAAACCATCCACCAGACAGGTTTATCGGAGTAAATGGAGGAGGTTCTCTATATGGGCTGAGCAGAGAAGGCCTGGATCCTTTTCAGCACCTATTTTAGTGCTTGACTTTCTAACCACTCTCTTTCATCAAGGTGCCAGCAGTTCCACGATCAAGGTACAACTGGCGGCTATTTCGCATTATCATATTGGCCATGACACAGCTCCTCTTATGACAGCCAAATTGTGCAAATCCTTTCTCAAAGGAATACTTTTCTTCTCAGGCCTCTATAAGGAGGTTGTACCTCCTTGGGACCTTTCTTTAGTCCTGCAGGCCTTGACGGCTCCTCCTTCGAGCCTGCAGCTTCTGCTGATCTGAAATTCTTGTCCTGGAAGACTGTCTTTCTGGTAGCCATTACTTCAGCCAGAAGGGTTTCTGAACTTCAGGCTTTATCAGCTAAACCTCCTTATCTTTATTTCTTCCCTGATAGGGTGTGCCTCAGGACCAATCCATCTTTTCTTCCTAAAGGTCTCTTCTGAAGCAAACATCAACCAGTCAATCAATTTGCCTGTCTTTTTCCCTAAATATTCAAACAAAGGTGAATACAAATTGCATTCATTAGATGTTCATAGACAATTACGTTTTATATTAACAGGACAGCTGGTCACAGGAAATCAGATCAGCTGTTTATTTCCTTTGCTAAATTTGCTTTGGGTAAGCCAATGTCCAAAGTCACTCTGTCTAAATGGATTTCTAAGTGCATATTGCAGGCATATGACACTTCAGGAAGACCTGCTCCTCAGAGGGTTACGGCTCATTCAACCCGGTCAGTTTCTACGCCAGCCTTTAAGGCTAGGTTCCTCTAGATGATATTTGTGCAGCAGCTACTTGGGCTTCATCTCATACTTTTATTTCTCATTACAAGGTGGATGTTGTTTCTAGAGGAAGAGCATCCTTTGGCTCAGCGGTGCTCGGAACATCCTTCCATGATGGCCGCCCAAGATTCAGGTAGCTAGGGACTCTGTCCCACAGGTTGCAGACAAATGAAGTCTTCCTACTTCAGATTTAGAAGTTATGTACTCACCATAACGTTCCATCTGAGTAGGTGACTTCATTTGATGTAACTATCCTCCCTCCTATCCCCTGACCTTTATAGAGCAGTATTTATGCTTTTTTCCTATACTGTGGTCAGTATTTGAGGCAAACTCAATCTGAGGTCAGTCAGGGCTAGAGCAGGGCATTATGGGTAAGAGGGAGGAGCTTGGATCCATAGCTTTTGAATTGCCGCTCGGATCCGAGGTCGGATCCATAACCCACAGGTTGCATCCGAATGAAGTCACCTACTCAGATGGAACGTTATGGTGAGTACATAACTTCTAATTTATTGCATTTGCAGGCCCTAGGAAAGGCCTACCAGTTTCCAAAGGTACTTTATCAAAATCTCTTTCTAGTTGTATTTCCAACAAGTCCATTCGGGTTCATTCTACCAGGGAAATGGCCACATCTGCACTCTTTCAGATGAATGCCTCCTTGGATGATATTTGTGCAGCAGCCACTTAGGCAAACCATCATACTTTTATCACTCATTATAAGTTAGATTTGGTCTCCAGGGGAAGGGCTTCCTTTGGTGTGATGCTTCTGAGGAATATTCTCCAGTGAGTCCACTCGGGGTAAAGTAGCTGAGGACTTGGCACCTTATGTGAGGATGAGATGAAAATTTGACAATATCAGATAAAGAAGTTATGTACTCACCATAACGTTCCATCTTTATTGTCGATTTTTAATCTTTCCTAACATCCCCTCCCTCCAGCCCCCTTCCACATATTTCTTGGTTGAACGGGAAGCGATTCTAAAGGATTAGGTTGTAGTTTCCTTATAATCCAGAAACAGTCTCTTTTAAGATCTTTGGTGTGTTAAATACTGAAATTCCCTTTTTTCTGTGAATGTAATTATAGCAAACAAGATCTGAGGTACTTGGGAGAGATGCGTTGTCGTTAAGATGAGGTATCCACGAGCTTTTTGGTTGCCACGATCTTGCTAATGGCCAAGTCTGACCCGATGGATCAGATCCAGACCCATATGTGAAGAGAGGTGAAAAATTGACAATACAGATGGAACATTATATTGAGTACATATCTTCTTTTCTTTTTCAAGCATTTTGAATGTTCAAAAGGAAAACAAAATAAATACTTTGCTAGGAATTGTGAAATAATAATCAGAAATCTGGGATTCATCTTTTCTAGTACTTTTTGACAAAAAACATAACCCAAGTACTCAATGCATTCAATGTCCTTCTTTGAAATGTAACTTTTGAATTGTTTAACTTTTGACAATATTCTTTTTCAACTTGTTGTATCTGTCCAAATATTTGTACTATGTTCGTATAAGTTTGCACTATATGAACTGACGTGAATGTTTTACTTAGTTAATATATTGTTCTTCTGTATTAGGTTTCTTTATTTAACTGTAACCATATTATGTCAATGCGGAGCTTTTCTCTCCAGGCCTCCTCTGAAAAAGGGATGTTGTCCCAGTCAGACTTTCCTGATAAACAGATATCAAATCAATAAATAAAAGTACAATTTATATTTAAATGTTCAGACTTGCTGTTCAAAAGTTTTTCTACAAAATGTCAAAGTCAAAGTAAACTTTATTGTCATTTAAAACTATACACATGTAGCCTAAACAAAATTTCATGCATCAACTCAGTTCTTGAGATTACAAAGGAAAGTGAAACAACACATACAAGTAGGGGAATACACATAACTAACAGCAAACATAATGGATGTAACCTTATACTAATGGGCACTACCAGCAGACTTGCATGGTTATTATAGTGTACCAGGCAGCTAAGTTATGTTATATTTGCTTTCTGTAAGGGGCAAGTACATGATTTCTTTCCACAGAGGGGAATGGAATACCGACTGAATATTTTTGCTTGGAGCTGACCATCTTCCTAGACTTATCACAAGCTTTTCCTATTGTCTCCCGCCAGACATGTTTAGATGAACTATCACTCTTTACACCCTTTATGTCTTCACTGCAGTGGTTCCAAAGTTACCTCTCAAATAGAGCACAAGTAGTGAAATGGAAAAATAATTACTGCACCTTCTTGCCATCAACTGTTATGGCTCAAAAGGATATATACTAGGCCCCATACTTTTCGAGATGTAAATCAATGATCTCTACTACAAAAATGCTACCCTATTTCAATAGGCTTATGACTCAACCCTTATCTGGTCTTCCAAAAATCTCTAAACTCCAAGGATTTATACAACAATCAATCTTATCAGTTGACACATGGCTAAATAATTCACAACTACTTCTAATCCCTAAAAAAATGGAATTAGTGCTCTTTACCCCAAAACACATATCTACCAAAACAACACTCTTCACTATCACCTCTGTCAACTGCACCATGACAGAACAAGCAAAGCACACAAAACTACTGGGTGTCATCATAGATTACAGGTTGAAATTTGACCACCGTGTATCACATGAAGTTACAAAAAAAAAAAAAAACTCATCAAAACTATATACATTATACACAGTAAAAACTTCACCAAAATGGATATGAGTCTCTACTTTCTTGCTGCCATCTCTCCTTTATGCCTCCTCAAGCTTCCCTAACCTACAAATCTCACAACTTTCCAAATATGAACAATGTTATAATAAAACATCCACATTTGCTGTAAACTATAGTGGCAGAACACTCCACTGGCTAGCATTTAGAAAATTAAACTGATTAGAACTACCACATCACCTAGCACTTTCTCAGCTGTCTACAATACACAGACTTTTCTGTAAGTCAAAAAATTGCACAGCCCATAACAATTATACTCTTCCCATTTCCCAATAAAATGGTATGATCTAGAGAAAAATCAGTAATCATTATATAACCAAATCAAACAATACTGCAAGTGACTTTATTGAAATAGTGCATGTTAACTATGGAAACACACCCCACTACCACTGAAATCCACTCAGAATGTGGACTCATTTAAACACAACTAAGACCTCAGCTATCAAATCTATGGATCTGCTCCTTAATATATATATATATATATATATATATATATATATATATATATATATATATATATACACATACACACACACACATATATATATATATATATATATATATATATATATATATATATATATATATATATATATATATATATATATATCCAGGATAAACGCCACTGTAATCTTCAGCTAGCCATGCAATCAAACCATTTCTCTTCACTTAGAATCCTATGGCCTACAACCAGTCTTCACTAATACCTTAATAGTTTTACTTATGGTAACCATACATAATTATCCCTAAACCAGCTTAATACCCTACCGAACTACAATATTATTTATTTTACCCTACTGAGTTCCTTCCCTCATGTCCATTTCTTTGATTTTCTAACCACTAATCACAAGATGTATTACCTGACAAACCCATTAATGCAACTTTTCAAATACTTAATGTTCAACGTCTACTAAATGCATAAGTATATTTTATACTGAAATTGTTTTCTCTATTTTCTGTTTTGTTCATATGAATGTAAGCTAAGTAACAAACGTATGTGCAATTATTAATGTATATTACTTAATGTCTATTACTTAATGTCTGTTTATGTAAACCACTGAATGTCTGTTAAAAATTATTTGTAATATGTTGGAACTCCTCTGAATATTTTTTTGACTAAATCCATTCAAACAAACCTGGTAAAGGAAAGCAACATGAAATAAAAAGAAGTAATAATAGTATGCATTTTAGGAAAGGTATAAATATTAACTCTTAATCTTGCTTTTACTCACTGTTTCTCCTGTCTCCCATATCTACCCCACTTATTACCTTTAACAAATATTTTTTCATGCTCTGTCCTCTCTTCTTCTCCTCCTTCTTATGCACTGTTTGAGTTTGAATTGTTCTACTTTATTTGCTTTATGAGTGAGTACTAAACTCTCACACTTATAACATGTCAACAAGTTTCAATGCTGAGTGATATTGTATTCATCTTGATTTAATGATGGTATATGTGTATTATTATACATGCAATATATGTATTATTTTTTATTAATCTATGTACTTACAGTATATTGTAACATGCTATACATTTTACCTATATATATATATATATATATATATATATATATATATATATATATATATATATATATATATAGGTCTACCTGAGATGGTCGACAAGCCATTTGATCGACTTTCATTTGGTCGGCAATTCATTTGGTCGACAGGCAGATTTGCCCCCTTCCCCAATGTTGTGTGACCCTGGAGTTGATATATATAGTTAGTGGTGTGTGGGGGGCACAGCCCCCCACATTGGGGGTGTGGGGGGGTGAAGCCACCCACATAAAACTGCTTGTCGACCAAATGAACTGTCGACCAAATGAGTGTCGATCATATGGCCTGTCGACCATGTGATAGGGATCCATATATATATATATATATTTATATATATATATATATATATATATATATATATATATATATATATATGTATTTTCTGTTATTTTATTTGTGAAGATTTTCTCCCTGGGCCTCCACAGAAAACAGATAAAATTATCCAGTCGGACTTTCCCAGTAAACAAATATCAATAAATAACGAGTAGCTAAATCAATGTAAGTAAAAAAGATGCCATCTGCAAAAACATTTGTACATACCAAGGAGTACTCACCAAGTCAAATTTAATGGCACATTGCATCTGTCCTTAAGGGAATGATAATCACAGGTACAGCCTTAATCTGAGTATCTATGCATAATGTAGGGCTTTACTAATAACTGACAAAGGAAGCTGGGATGCCTTCTGTTTTACCTAGATAAGAGAAGTAGATTTTTCAGTCACAGACAGTTAACCAAGCTTCACTGTATTTGATTTTCATTATGAGTCAGTAGATGACTTGAGATGAGAATATACAACATAGTCAGAATATATGTGCATTGAGTTATAATTACATCAGAAGTAAACTAATATAGGTATGTATCCTGGAAACAGTTTTTAACACTAGAAAGATGTCACAAGCAACGCTCACTTTACTTACCTGCCTAGCCAAATTTAATGCCAAGATGTTTGCATGTCCTTAAAGAAAGAATGTCCGAGTTATATGCAACCCTTAACCAAGTTTCAATGGGCAATTTTCCAAAAGCTGACAATGATCTGTAAAGGATTACAATTATCAAGGAAGACTGGCACATTGAAGTATTCTCATTTCCTACTAGGGCTCTGTATAATATATCTGCTCAGGGTAGCAAATGCAATTCTTGCCAGCTTGTATTTATATTATGATGACATTACTTCAGAAAAACTGTATATATTTCTTCACAGTAGTGACATTTTCTGTCACTGGAAAGATGGCACCACCATGTCTGTACCGACCATGACTATATGACTCGGCTATATTCAGCAGAGGGTTGCATTTATTTCTTTATGAATGGAATGGCAGTCTTAGGTGGACATTGTACCTATCTCAGTATAATTCATTGAAAGGTGTATTAGAATTGTAAAAGAAAGATTGTCATATTGCCTGGGTAAGAAATGCAGGATTTTACCATACTTCACTGTTACAGTGTGGCATGTTGCCTTATACTCATTTCTATCAGGAGTGGATATGTGATTTCTTTTCAGGATGGAAGTGCATTAAATGTCTAGAACATGTCTGTACTGATTTAGCATTACACAAGAAATATAAAATCTTCCAAAAATTAAACTTATTTGCAATGACACACTTTATATGAAGAAAAAATGCTTACACGGGTTTATACCTGAACTTGCTAGCTGCATGGATTCTATAGGTGGGTGTCATTGCATATCTGCTGAGAAATTTGCTTGCAAGTTCAAAGAATTTCAGAGATATGGTCTTGTATCACAAGGAAGATTACATTGCTTTGTTTATTTTTGTATGTTCTACAGTAAATGCTTGTAACATTTGTTTTTGCTTACAAACTCAGTAAATATCACAATAATAAATATTGTAATTTCTGACATCAGAAGTCAAAAATAGTACTTGATTCTCAGACAAAAAAAAATATTTTCTGTCTTTATAAGTCCTTAGGTTCATAGGTTCATAGGTATATACTAGGCTATCTGCCCTAGGGCATTTATAAGCCTAGCCAGAATGTGTTCGGGTTTCGCCACCCATTTTAAATTTATTTTGCTATACCCTTTTTGGAGGCTAGTATACTGTGCCTCTGTCTAACAGTGACACAGAAGTGATACCCGGGGTAAACCTACGATCTCCCATCCACTCATCAAGATTCCTCTTGAAGAGAGTCAATGAGGGACTCTGCCTAACCTGGGCTGGGATTTTATTCCAGAGTGAAGGGAGCCTCTGGGTTATGAATCTGTCCCTCTGGCATGTCCTATTTATTTCAGTGCTGAGGTTCAAGTCTCTCGAGCACGTAGCTCGATGGGATTTGGATTTTCTGAGGTGCAGCAGGTCCATTAATTCCGGGATGGACATGACTTTATACGTCAGGCACAGATCGCCTCTGAACAGGCGGTATGCCACTGAGTAGAGCTGGAGTTTCTTTAACCGGGCAGCATATGGCATCTGTTTGAGCCCTTTGATCCTCTTGGTGAGGTACTTTTGGGGTCTTTCCAGTTGCTGCAGGTGTCTGGTAAGGTACATCCCAAAAGGGGCATTGTACTCAATTATGGGCCTGATGAGGGATGAGTAAAGAGGCACGATGACCTCCCCTGATCTAGATGTGAATCCCTTCATGATTAGGTGGGCTATATAAAATGTTTTTCTAACCACTTTGGCCACGTGATTGTCAAATGAGAGATTGCTATCAACTTAGGTCCCCAGGTCCCTAATTACTTCTTCTGTACTTAATGGATTACCACCTATGTGGTAATTTGTGGGCACTTTGTTTTTGCCAAAGGGGATGACTATACACTTTTTGGCATTTAGCTTGAGGCCATGGCACTGGCACCAGTTGTCTGTTTCTATGAGGCCGTTTTGGAGGATGCTTGTGTCTGCTGGAGAGTCGATTATGGTGCCCAGTTTGCAGTCATCTGCGAACTTGGTCAGCCACAGTCCTTCCGTGTTGGCTTGTACCTCCAAGAAATATATACCGAACAAGAGAGGTCCCAGGACTGAGCCTTGTGGGACACCACTTGTAACTGGTTTGGAGTCTGACATGGCTCCAGCAATTCTAACCATGTGGGTTCTGTCCTTGAGCCAGTTTGCAATCCATCTAGTGATATAGGGGTTTATATTTAAGCTGATGAGCTTATCTATAATGCCCGTGTGGGGTATTGTATCGAAGGCTTTTGCGAGGTCCAGGTAGGCTGTGTGGACCACCTTCCCCTCGTCAATGGCCTTGGTGACTGTTTCAAAGAAATCAACCAGGTTTAAGAGGCAGGATCTGCCCTTAATAAAGCCGAACTGGGTAGGATCCAGTGTCTGTAGGTCCCCAATATCTTTATTTATGAGGTCCATGATGATCCTTTCCATAGCTTTGCAGACCAAGCTAGTCAGGCGTATGGGGCGATAGTTTCCAGGATCCGTTGAGGCACCACCTTTATGGAGAGGGACCACTGTTGCTGTACGCCACTCTTTGGGCACATATCCTGTAGTAAGGCTGAGATTGAACAGTAGTTTTATGTTTGGGTTTAGCTCTTCTTGGAGTTCATGTAGGACGCAGCCCGGGACACCGTCTGGTCCCATTGATGCTGTGTTTTTTGCTTTGGAGAGGGCAGCTCTTACCTGAGCATCTGAGATGTCAGGGGGGCAGCAGTCTGCTGGGATAGATATTTGCCCTTTTGGTGGGGAGGGGGAGAAGTTTGCGCTGAACCTGTCAGCTAGGATGTTGGCAATGTCTGTGGGTTCGGTGTATTTTTTCTCATTTTGGACTAATTCTGAGCATATCTGGGAATTCCCACCCAGGTTCCTAACATAACTAAAGAAAGCCTTGTGATTATCCTTAGTGTCCTGTGCTTCCTCCTTCTATTGTATAGTTTATTTATGGCTGGGGTCCACCAAACAGGATGTCTGCCTCTGGAGGATTGGGACTTGGTTTTATTTGGGATTGCATGATCCATGCATTCCTGAAGGTGTTCATAGAATGCGTTTATAAAGGATTCTGCGGTCTGGCCCGTATTTTCCACAGGCCCAGGGGCTTTGAAGGATTCCACCTCGGTTTTGAGGAGTGTGAAATTTGCTTTAGAGAAGTTTTTCACTGTGGTTTTCTGGGCAGGGGATGGGGTCGGGATGTGAATATCCAGTGAGATTAGTTTATGGTCTGATCTTACCAGTGAGGGATACACTTCTGGTCTGGAGCATAGAGTCCCCATGTTGGTGATGATCAGGTCCAGTATGTTTTCCCCTCTTGTGGGAGTGGTAACAAGTTGTTCCATAAGATTTGAGTTTATAAATTCTAGGAACCTTTGGGCTAGGGTGTTGGAGCAAGAGTAATGCTCCCAGTCTATGTTTGGGTAGTTGAAGTCGCCCAATATAATGGTGTTTGGAGAGACCTTCATATTTTCCAGTGTTCTCAGGAAGGCCGAGTGGGGTTCCTGGGTTGGGGAGGGTGGTCTGTAGCAGGCTATAAACTGGAAGGCAGTTGCCACCAACCTGGAGGTGTGGGTATCTTTGATGAATATCGATACTCCCCCTCCTTTTGTGGTTCGGTCCAAGTTTTGGGGCCGAAAAGCATGGTATGAGGTATAACCTGGTAGTGCTGGGGTGCTCTCGGGAGCCCTGAACCAGGTTTCTGTTACTGCACAGATATCGATGTTCTCCATGCTAAGGAGAGTTTTGAGTGTGTGCATCTTGAGGTTTAGACTTCTGGTGTTGAGTAGCATTACTCTTAGTTTCTTATCCCTTGTGATACCTATGGAGGTGGGTTTGTCTTTTGAGCCTTGCCTAAAAAAGGCACTATGGGGGTAGCAAGAGCCTTTGCCAATATCTGAAAGCCCAGGGTGACAGGTGCAAGCCGTCCCTAGCGAAGCATCGTGGCTTGTCGAGCATATCATCCCAAGCTGACAGGCATTGGATCCCCTTTGAATGACACCAGTACTTAAGCCAATTGTTGAAATTGATCATCTTGTCTTCATGTTGTGGCATCATTCTTGGTGAGGGTAAGATGCTACTCAAGGTCAGGGTCATACCGGCCTGGGCTACATGCTCAGAGAGCTCCTCTATGTCTCTTTTCATGTAGTCCAGGGAGGTAATGTCTCAGGTCATTCACACCAGCATGGACAATGACTGAGTCATATTTGTACTTGCCTTGGAGTGACCTGAGTGCTTGTGTTATGTGGCGGATCCTAGCATCCGACAGGCTGCTCACCGTGACCCTCTCCTTGTTCAACCTGGTGAGCGGGACGTCAGTGTGCCTGATGATAGAGTCACCTATTACAAGTGTATCAGGTGTGTTGTTTAGTCTTAAGGGCTGTGACTGTTCGGCACACTGGCTTTGTGAGATATGTGCTGCACGTGTTTTGTTTTGGGGTAGCGGTTGCTTGGGTGTCTGCTTTGGAGGTCTCTGCTGCTTAGGCAGATCTTTATTTAGAGCCTCTGAGTATGTTTTTGTGTGATTATGTGTTTGGTTTGCTGTCGTGGTAGGTCTATGTGAGACTGGAATTGTAGTGAGTGTGGTTTCCTTCTCCTCCTGACTGGTTATGCCAGTACTGAGTTGAGAGAGCTTAGCCTCCAGTTTGGCTATATGGTTGCATCTCTCACATTTGTTGGAATTTGTTGGGAGGAGGAGAGGGTTGTCTGTGTACATGAGGCAGTTGTAACATTGCCTCAAGATTCCCAGATTCACCAGCTGGACCAGAGAGGAGATTGACAACTGACCTTTGGACATGCTAGAATAATATTGGGAATTCCTTTATAATTGAAAACAAGGGCCAGTGGGGAGTGAGGGTGTATTGCTTTTAATTTTTAGTGCTGACTTATATAATTGCTTTAGTGAGCAAGTGCCAGGTAACTTAAGTGCAATGTGTTACAGGTAACTTAAATGCAAAAACGACAAACACTAACTTTCTTTCAAGTGAAACAAGGAAATAAGTACAGTAAGCAATGTAGATATCACTAGTGATCCACAGAAGCGCTGAGAAGCCGCGTATTAGGTGTTATTAGCGTTCCAGGGAAATAACAAGCAAACAAATAACAAGCATATAAACAAAGCTAGATTCAGCAGGCCTGGATCTAGTCTATGCTACAGCAAACAAGGTGTACCAATTTCAGTAAGATACAGTTCAAATATTCAGGCACTATAAACCTTTAACCAGAAATTCCCACCTGAGAAAGGCAGAGTCCAGCCTCTTATCCCACAAGAGTGCAGACCACGAACCTTCTTAATGTAAAATAACTGGCCTGAAGCCCAAGTGCTTAAACCAGAACTAATACACTTTAAGAATAACAGACACTGGGCTCTCAATCAGCAGTTTCCAACTTAGAAGGATGAAAGCTACCTGTCCTGCCACCACAGTGCATGCCACAAACCTTCCTAATGTAAAACAACTGGTCTGAAGCCCAAGTGCTTAATCCAAAAACTTAGAATGATAGCTACACTTTAATCAAGTTACTACCAAGCAGTAATAAATACAATTGAATACTTTAGAGAATGCCTGGATTAGTGCTCAAGTTACACAAACAAAGCTAGATCCAGCAGGCCCGAATCCAGTCTATGCCACAGCAAACAAGCGCACCAACTTCAGTAAGAAGCAGTTCAGATATGCATGCACTATAAGCCTTTAACCAGAAATTCCCAGCTCAGAAGGGCAGAGTCCAGCCTCTCCTCCCACAAGAGTGCAGACCACAAACCCTCTTAATGTAAAATAACTGGCCTGAAAGCCCAAGTGCTTAAACCAGAATTAATACACTTTTAGAATAACAGACACTGAGCCCTCAATCAGCAGTTCCCAACCTAGAAGGATGTAAGCTACCTGTTCTGCCACTACAGTGCAGACCACAAACCCTTTCACTGCAAAACAACTGGTCCGAAGCCCAAGTGTTTAAACCAAAAGGCTTAGAATGAGTTACACCAAGCAGTAATAAATACAATTGAGTACTTTTAAGATGATGCAAAAGTAAAATAAAGTAGGCAGAAACACAAGTACAGTAAAAGCAGATTAAAATTTTTTTCTTCTGAACAAGTGCTGAGATCAAAGAAACAGATTTGAGTGCTGAAACTAGAAAACTGGCTAGTTATAAGATAAAAAGAACTAAGCTAGAAGGCTTCCCTCCAACACAGAAGGGCTTGGGGGCTCAGAAGCCTACAAATAGTCTATACCACTTAGGAAAGCCAGGAAACAAGCTTAATTTTTTTTCCCAGATGCTCTCTTTGTACACAGTAGGAGTGCCTAAAATCAGAATATGATCTCACTGCACTCAGTTGAGTGAGCAAATGAGATGGGCCCAGAAGGAGTATCCAAACACAAATTTACAAGAGGGGCACATTTTTATAAGTGCAAACTGGCATACACACACATATTGCCACTAGTGCTATTAGCTCTTGCAGTGTGTTTTACATGGTTGAGTATATACTTATCTATCTTGATAACTTTATAACAACTGAAAAGGAAACTTTTCAGGTTGTAAATGTGGTCTTTGAGGTAATTATCCTAAATGAAGTAATGCTGTAGGCAATCCTCTCCCCTCATATTAGGAGGTTATGGAGCTTTCCCCATAAAACATTAATTTTTAGTGGTTTTATTTTTGCAAATTTATTCTCGACAAGTTGTGTCTCCATGAGCTGAGCTTGCAATGAGTAAAATAAATCAATCTACAAACAGCATATTAACAGATACATTTGCAAGTAAGATCAAATTATAGTCAGCAAGGCCAGTAGAAAATGATAAACTGCAAGATCTGCAAAGGATGTAGTTTAAGATATATCTATCAACTTTCTTTACAGTAACATATACAGTGGATATAAAAAGTGTACACACCCCTGTTAAAATGCCAGGGTTTTGTGATATAAAAAAATGAGATCACAATAAATCATTTCAAAACGTTTCCCACCTTTAATGTGACCTATAACCTGTATAATTCAATTGAAAAACAAATCTGTTAGGGAAAAAATATAAAAAATAAAAAACGTACAATAAGCTGGTTGCATAAGTGTGCACACCCTTAAAGTAATACTTTATTGAAGCACCTTTTGATTTAATTACAGCATTCAGTCTTCTTGGGTAAGGGTCTATCAGCATGGCACATCTTGACTTGGCAATATTTGACACTCTTCCTTGCAAAAGGGCTCTAAATCTGTTAGATTGCGAGAGCATCTCTTGCGCACAGCCCTCTTCAGGTCACCCCACAGATTTTCTATTGAATTTAGGTCTGGACTCTGGCTGGACCATTCCAAAACTTTAATTTTCTTCTGGTGAAGCCATTCTTTGTTGATTTGGATGTATGTTTGGGTCATTGTTGTGTTGAAAGGTGAAATTCCTCTTCATCTTCAGCTTTCTAGCAGAGGCCTGAAGGCTGTAGACCAAAAGTGACTAGTATTTGGAACTGTTCATAATTCCTTCCACCTTGACTAAAGCCCCAGTTCCAGCTGAAGAAAAGCAACCCCAAAGCATGATACTGCCACCACCATGCTTCACAGTGGGGATGGTGTTTTTCTGATGATGCAAAGTGTTGTTTTTGCACCAAATGTACATTTTGGAATTGTAGCCAGAAAGTTGAGCCTTGGTCTCATCAGACCATAACACATTTTCCCACATGCTTTTGGGAGACTTGATGTATTGTTTTGCAAATTTTAGCTAGGCCTGGATGTTTTTCTGTGTAAGAAAAGGCTTCTGTCTTGCAACCCTACCCCACAGCCCAGACATATGGAGAATAAGGGAGATTGCTGTCACATGTAGTACACAACCAGTACTTGCAAGAAATTCCTGCAGCTCCTTCAGTGTTGCTGTAGGTCTCTTGGCAGCCTCCCTGACCAGTTTTCATCTTGCCTTTTCATCAATTTTGGAGGGACGTTTGCAATGTCACTGTTGTCCCATATTTTCTCCACTTTTTGATGACTGTTCACTGTGTTCCATGGTATATCCAATGCTGTGGAAATGTTTTTGTACCTTCTCCTGACTGCTATGTTTCAACAATGAGATCCCTTTGATGCTTTGTAAACTCTCTGTGAACCATGGCTTTTGCTGTAGCAGACAACTGAATCAATGTCAGGAAAATCCTACTAGGACAGGTGAACTTTATTTGGGGTTAATCAGAGTCTCTTTAATTGATGGCAGGTGTGTACTCAAGAAGACTGAATGCTGTAATTAAATCAAAAAGTGCTTCAACAAAGTATTAGTTTAAGGGTGTGCACACTTATGCAACCAGCTTATTGTAATGCTTTTTATTTTTTATATTTTTCCCTAACAGATTTGTTTGTTTTTCAATTGAATTGTACAGGTTATAGGTCAAATTAAAAGTTGGAAAAGTTTTGAAATTATTTATTGCTTTATTGTGGTCTCATTTTTTTTGGCATTTTAACAGGGGTGTGTAAACGTTTTATATCCACTGTATATATAAAAGTCAGTGAGTAAATATATTTTAGCGGTTTGAGTTCAAGTCTATCAAAGACTATATATTTCTGCCTGAGTGTGAGATTTTTAATCTTGATAAATTAATTATTGGTAAATGTTATAACATAAAATGGCATTAAAATTATTAATTCAAAATGTAGCTGCCCCTTGAATTTGAATCTAGGATAATAGTTTAAGGATATTTTATAGGTAACTTTTCTAGTAAAACTAACTGACAATTTTAAGACCATATGTTAAAGCATAACATTTTTGATTTATACCTCTTCATACAGAGAGACAAAAAACGAACCAGGGTATAATTTTCTTGAAAATACTCAGTAGAAAGGGGTTAAGGGACATATTGCTTTTTTCACTGAACTGGTTTTGGATTATACTGGTATTTTTGAATGTTCTAAATCTTTCTGATATTTCTTGCCTGGCAATGATCTCTCCAGATGTCATTAATTCCTTGAATGGTCCTTGTGATAAAAATGTAGAAACAGATTTTGGATGCATAGCAGAACTACTTTGCCCACTTAGTCTACCCATTTGCAAGCATACTTTCAGTCACAAACTTAAGCATTGAGATAGCCAAGGAAGTTCAAATGTTAGGCTGTGGATGCCACCAAATACCATTATATAGTTATCTGCATATACATTATTTTGAAGGTTGTAATTCAAACATTTCCTCAGTAGTCAGAAGTCATTGACGATGTCTTTCCTACCCATTCCTTCTTTCCTGAGAGTGCCTCTTCAGAGATCTCCTACTACAGCAATCAAGTTTTTTAGAGGGGTTCATCTTGTTTTCTTTTAGAGTGCTGCGGTTTTGTCCAGAGTTGTGTATCTATTGTTTTTGTTCAAAAGAAGTGTCACGCCAGTCATATCTGAATTAATTTACTCTTATTTCTTGAGGGTTCTTATTTTGTCCCAAATCAAAAATGTCCTGTCCATATTATCCTTGAGCCGTCATTGTTCTGAAAGGTTCTGACAGTTGAAGTCCATTTTGTGCTTGGTAATATAAAGTCCACATCAGCCCATGAAAAATCAATTGTTCTTTCTACTCTTAGATGGTTGGCCATTTTCCAAATGCAATTATATTCATTTCTAGGAAGTAACCGCCTTATATTTCCTTCAGTGAGTCTGACCTAGTCTTCATCTTCTGAGTATGTGCATTATCTTTAGTCACTTTTCACAAGCTACATCATTTGTGTAGATGTATAGTATTCAGTTGAATGCACTATTGGCATATGTCACTGTATTGCCATTAACATTAATATTAGGTGGAAATTCTGTATATGTTTGACTTTGGATCTGTAAAATTGAAACAGACTGTGAAAGTTTTGCTGCAGATGCTGGGACTGTACCACCCAGGCTGTGTGTGTGTGTGTGTGTGTGTGTGTGTGTGTGTGTGTGTGTGTGTGTGTGTGTGTGTGTGTGTGTGTGTGAGTGTGTGTGTGTTTGTTTTAATCTGTATTTGTGGAGTTTATGTTGGACTTTTTTGTGGTTTCAGTTTTAATGTTGTTTACTCATTTGTATTGCCTTGTGGCTGCTGAATTTTGTTTAGTAGATTATTACCTGCTTGTTTATTGCATTGTGTTTCCTAGTTTAAAGATTATGTTTGCAATAGTTATGGGTTTATGCTCTCTCATTTTAGTTATCTGTGATATTTTTGTATGTGTTTGCCCTGTGTTTGCATTCTTGTGACATTGGTTTTCTTTCTAGTGGGCTTCATCTGCAAAATACAGGAAGATCTTTTTATTCATAGTAAAAACATATCTGCTTTTGTATAGAAAATGATTAAAAATGTGACTATAATAGTAATCTTGCTGTAAAAGATTTCCATGCCAAATCAATAATTGTTTAGGAACCCATTATTTTTAGCAGGTTTATAATCAGTGTGAAGGTTTTAATTCTTATCAGATTTACTTTATCTGACTGAAGTTTAATGGAATTCTGAAAATCTAATGCTGATTATCCTATTGCTAACTAGTAGACAATCTAAAAATCAGTGCAGATGTTTTTAAGTAGGTGGGACTATGCTCCCTTCTATGCTTCCATTATAGAGGCAACCTCCTGATTTTCAAATATATTACCTCTAGAGCACATTGACTTGGAGGAAGGAAAAAATTATAATACTCTTTCTTCCAAGTTGGTATGATCTCAGAGATGATGTATGTATAGATTGTTTGTGTGCAGCCCCCAATGCAAAAACATTTTAATGTTGCTTTGTCTAATTTCCATATATTTGTTGGTCAGATGCTGCAGTTATACAATGTGGGGGATATGCTCAGTGAATGCAAGTGCGGAAACAGTCAGATGAAGAAGACCCTCATCAACACTTCTCCTAAGAGGCTGAAGGCTTTGGAAGCTTGTCTGTTAAGACAAATATCAAACACTATTACTTGTAAAATTCAGGCAAAATTAGAAGTTCCCAGTTACTTGTTAACACTCGAGAAAAGAATTATACAACAATGAAACGGAAAAGACAAGATTTTTATGCCTCATAATCTTATAAGAGTATATCTGTGGTAAACTGAATAAAAGTGTTTTCAGACTCTTGCATCTGTGAAGAACCTTCACCAACTGCCTGCAAATCCTAGTATTTTATGATTCTGTATCTCTATGTACTTAAGACACTAAAATCTCTGTGTGTAGAAATTTCAATGATCAATGCCACTTTTATCTTTTTTTTTCCTGGACTACTACATCTGGTTTTCTTGCATCTGTTTTTTTGAACTGTTGGTAATGGGTGATCCTGTATGATATCAACATCATCATTCTCTACTACAGTGCTTTGTGGTTCATGTTGCTAGTGCTACTTCAATATTGTAGGGCTTGCACAATCCCCACTGCAACAATCTTGCTACCATGTAGCACAACACAGTGGGAAGAGTTCATCTGGGATGTTATTTTGCCATTCAGTTTACAGGCCCTCTGCAATGAGTGTATCGCATCCAGCAACAAGATGTGTGACTGTTTCCAGTTCTTTTTTCTTATAACCTGCAACTGTCTGATCTGATGTTGTTAATCTTCATTTATTCATGACTGATGGATTTTGGTTCTGTCCTTGGAACCAACTCAGCAGATATAACAAGCTTGCGCCAGCCAAAAACCTCTCAAGCTAAGTTTACCTATACTGTCCCTCTCCTCATCTCCTCAGATCTCGTTTGCCGTATAGAGTTTCAAGACGCGTCAGGCCAGCTCTCCAGGTAAGTGATTTGTTTTTTTAATAATATTTCTTCAACATTTGGGATTCTTCCTCTTCTAATCTTTTCTTTAGCTAGTCGTTTACTTTTAGATATAGGTCCTTACTGCATGTGTGAGTTTTTTCTTACCGTTTTTGGTATTTCTTCATACCATTGGTGGCACAGGTCCCTCCTTTTCTTCTGTGGTAGTTTCTAATACCACCGTTGGTATTCCCTCCTTTACCTACCCTTTTACCATTTGAGTACAGTTTAATTACCATTGTTGGGAACTTTAGCAAAAAAAAAACCCCAAAAAACAAACAAAAAAATAAAACAGAAAAACCTTTCTTCTCTTTTTCCTTGTCTGTGTGTGTGTGTGTGTGTGTGTGTGTGTGTGTGTGTGTGTGTGTGTGTGTGTGTGCATATATTGTACAGCTAATTGTAACAGGACTTTTCATCTTGCTGTTTTCACTATACATATATATATATATATATATATATATATATATATATATATATATATATATATATATATATATTTATTGTGGATTGTAGACTACTAGACTTTCTAATATGGCAGATAAGAAAGACACAACAGGTTTCAAACAGTGTGATAAATGTGGCAGGAAGATGCCTAACTCTGATGGGCATCTTTCTTGTGTCTATTGCCTAGCAGTAGGACACTTAAAAGTTCAACCTCAGTGCGAGTTCTGTAAGGGCTTTAGTGCCCACACCTTAGCTGAGTGCAGGAATAAGTTGATATTAAAGGGACTTCTAAAAACCCATTTCTCGGAGGCTTTATCTGAGGTGAAAGTCTCAACCCCTCCTAAAAAGAATTGAAGAAGAGGATCCAGTCAGTACCATCTTCTCCTCATTCTCTGGAAATAAAATCCACTAAGGCCCAAGTTCATATGGAACCAAAACCAAAACAGGCAAAACTGACTTCTGCACCAATCTTGGCACTGGAGCCTAAAACTCCGTCCACGGTGCCTTCATTGTCTGCGGAACTGATAATGACTTCCACACCTATGGTACCGACCACTTCCATGGTACCACAGACTCTCTTGGCACCAAAAATAGTCTCTCCTTCAATACTGGTCAGTACCCCCCCTCTAATACAACCTTCTAGTCGTCCAACCATGGTGCCAAAGGTTAAGACTTTAGGTCAGACCCGATATTCCCTATTGATCCATTTCTTGGACAGCAATTAAACCCATTTCTCCAATGGCCTGAATCTCCATTGGGGATGTCAACCCAATCCACCAGGAGCCTTTCAGAACTCGATGTAGTGAGACTCGTGGATCAGATCCTGTCAGCCAGATGAATCCCAACTCCATTTAAATCTTGCCTCCCAACTGGAGCTGAGGAATTTTCTCCACAGACTCCAGCGTATATTCCTCCTTCAACCTCCTCGCAGGTATTGGACTCCTCGATGCTGACGCCTATCCCGGTGCCAGCTTCTTCAGTTCCACTGGTAAATCTTACCATGGTACTGGAGCCTACCCTGTGGCCCATGACTCAATCAGAGCTGACCCACCATTAAGACTGTGACTGGTCTGTCAGCACCATGACCCCTAGTACAGCACCCATTTTTTCTATGGCACCACCTATGGTACCATTTGCTTTGACAGCTCCAAGTCCTCTCACCGCTCCTTCCCTGGAGGCGAGTTCTTCAAGTTGGGGTGTGACCCTGGTTCCAAGGTTGTCTTTCTCGGTTCTGGACTCCCATCCCTCTTCAGGCAGGCCTGCCTTCCAGGTTATGGAGAGGGCACTCACCTCAGCAGGTTCACAGCTGGTTCCTTCAGCACCAGAATGCCACATATACATGTCCTCTGGTCCGCAGATGACACAGTCCACTATGCTGGGACATCAGGCATGGGAAACTCAAGACACCCTACCGTAGGACACCCTCTCTTTGGAGTTCTTTTCAGATGCTCCCCCGATCAGCCATGCCATAACAGATCATGCAAGAGGAAACACATGGATTCCCCTGAGGAATCCATTACCAAAGATACATATTATGATGAGGGGGAAGGGTCCCCACAGTCGCCCCCTGAGGATGTCTCCTTTGGAGATATACTAGAAACCTTAAAGCAGCGGGGTGACTGGATGCCCACCAATCCTTCCTCTGAGGAATCTGTATTCATGCAGGCTTTCTCTGCTCGACCCTCTACTTCCTGGGTGACACCGCCTGCAGATGAATTAGTCCAGTTCATTGTGCAGTGAGCCTGGAAGAGTCCTGACACCGTTGAGCCAATCCCCTGGAGACCAGACAAAATACTCTCCACTCCAGAGGGTCACCCTCATTGGTCCAAAGGCTTGGCAGTAGATGCTGTGGTTGTGGTGACGGCCACTAGAAAGGAACTTGCTAAGGAGAGTTCTGCTGTCCACCCTGCAAACAGGGAGTCTCGGACAATGGACAGACTAGGGAAGTGGGTGTATCCTTCATCGACCTTTGCCATATGGTCCTTGAATTACTTGGCACACTTTATCCTTCTCCAGAAGGACCTCATCACAGAATACTTGGGAACTTTAGCAGAAGCTGTGTCCGATGAGGTACGTGACAAAGTTGTCTCACAGTTTGCCATCCTGGAATCCATAACTAATTTGTCCATGCCATTGATTTCTCATAATACCAAAGGAATGGCCAGAGCAGCGGGTGCAGGCATTGTCATAAGATGTCACACCTGGATGCACTTGTGTGACTTTGTGGACCCTTTTAAGTATTCCTTCATCAATACTCCTGTTGATTCTTCCTCTCTTTTTGGCCCAAAGGTTAAAGACACATTAGCCAGGTGTGAAAAGGATGGCAAGACCTTGTCTGCTGTTGGCGTATGTTTTTCCACTCCCCAACAATCCTACTCTAAGAATCAGAGAAGTGGAAAGATGTGGTTCGGAAAATCCCAAGGGACTTTCCATGTTACATGTGGTGAGCTTTCCCTCCAGGGCAGAGGAGGGAAATCATCAGGAAGATGCCCTCCCCAAGGCAGAGGGGGTCCGCATAACCAGGGGTCCAGAAATTCTTTCTCTGGGTAAGAGCAACCCAATTGCTTGCCACTGCAAGCAGTCAGGGAATGATTTCCTCTGCACCACCTTGCCTGGCATTCCACAACAACAGATTCTTGGGTGCAGACAATAATTACCAGAGGTTATCACATCCCTTTCGATCTTTACCTGAGGCCACAAAGGCGAATCCCCGATGTTCCACCCAGTCAATGGGATGCAGCAGCACAGGAAATTCAAAAGCTGCTTCTAAAAAGAGTCTTCCAAACAGTCCCACCAGACCAGATAGAATCCAGATTTTACTCAAGGTTCTTTTTAGTGCCAAAAAAGACAGGGGACTGGAGGCCAATTTTGGACCTCAGCATCCTAAACAAGTTCATCAGACAGACAAAATTCCATATGGTCATGGTTCAATCTATCCTCCCATTTCTGGAGAAAGATGACTGGATGTGCTCGATAGATCTCCAGGATGTGTATTATCATATAAAAATGGACAAACACTCCAGGAGATTTCTCCGCTTCCAGCTGGGAGCCAATCACTACCAATTTTGAGTGCTGCCTTTGGTCTTTCCACAGTCCCCAGAGTGTTCACCAAATGTATGGCAGTGGTAATAGCTCAGGATTCCGTGTGATTTTGTATCTAGATGATTGTTTTTTTACCACCCCTACCAAGCTTCTACTCCTTCTCACCTTGCATTAAATTCTACAACTAGAAAGATCCTTAGGGATCTCAATAAACAAAGAAAAATCAAAACTGGTACCTACTCAAAATCTAGAGTTCATAGGAGTGACATTCGATGCATGGACTTGTCTGGTCACCCTTCTGCTTCACAAGGTTCAAAGAGTGAGATCTCAACTCCAAGTGATATTCTCTCAGGACAAAGTCCCTGCTTGTGTGGTCCTTCAACTACTAGGATCAATGGCAACAATGATAGTTCCTCTAGCAAGACTGCACATGTGACTACTACAATGGCTCTTGGCATCACAGTTGTCCCTTTTAACACACCCTATGCCTTTTCTGATCTGCATAACAAACCGCTGCAAACAAGACTTGAAGTGGTGGAATGAAGCCAGAAAAGGAATTATGGAGTCGCCCCTTCTCACCCTCTCAGCCCAAAGCCATAGTGACCTCGTTAATATGGAGAGCATCTATATTTGTGCTGTAACAGAGACCTGGTTCGAGGAAGTAGAAAGCACCCCTGCACTACCAGGCTGTAACTCATTCCACACCTTTTGACCCCAGAACTTGGACTGAAGCTCCAAAGGTGGTGTTTCCATATTCATAAGGGATGCACACACCTTCAGACTGGTAGCCCAACATAATGCATCAGAGATACTTCAGGTGCAGCTAAAACTGGGTAAGACAGCGATTTAGATTGTAGCCTGCTATAGGTCCCCAACTATGACCCAAGACTGACACTCCACATTCCTAAGCACCCTGGAGAATATTAGGATCCAACCTAGCACTCTCATACTGGGCAATTTCAACTAACTCTCCATTAACTGGGAAAACAACTCATGTACCAAAACACTTGTCTGACGTTTCCTGGAATTCATTAATTCCAGTGCCCTGGACCAGCTCGTTCTTACCCCACTAGAGGTAGCAACATCCTTGACCTGGTCATTACTAACATGGGTGACTATTGCTCTATACCAGTAGTCAACTCCTCTCTGGCTAGATCCAACCACAAACTAATCACCTTGGAAATCCACATCCCTTCCACCCACCCCCCATCAAGGTAACTACCATGAAAAACTTCTCTAAAGCTAATATCTGATGTTAATCTTTTTCCATTCATCAGTGATGGGTTTGGTCCTGAGCCCTCGGAACTGAGTTGGCCTTTTTACCAAGTTCTCACCAGCCAAAAACTCTCGAGCTAAGTTTCTACCCAGAACGCCCTTCTCCCTGTTACCCCAGATCTCGTGTGTCGCATAGCCATAAAGCCGCGTTTCAGCCGAGCTCTCAGCTAAGTGAAACTTTTTTGATATTTGGGTAAAATATTTTGGATATCTTTATATTTTATTAAGTGATTATTTTTTCTAGTGTCTTTTTTTTCTGTTTGACCTTGGTTTTTCCTCTCTGTCCGTAGTTACTGTTGGTACATTTTCAAGTACCATTGTTGCTATGGCCTTCCTCCCTTATCCTTATGGTATTTCTTCAATACCATAGTTGGTATTGTTTAATCTATTAGCTGTCTTTTATTCAGGTGTTTCCTTTCTTTTCTCTGTCATACCAGTGTATTGTTATATTTGTGACTTTTTTGAACGGAGTTGACTTTGATTATAGTTGGATTATACAGTTGGCCTGTGGAGTTTTTTCTCTATCAAGATGTCAGATAAGAAGGGTACTTCAGGTTTTAAGCATTGTACTTCATGTAAGGGCAAGTTATCTAACAGTGATTCTCATGATGACTGTGTATACTGTTTGGGAGTGTCCCACCTTTCAGTGCAGCCTCCATGTGACATTTGTCAGAGTTTCAGTCAACGCACACTTAATGAGCGCAAAAATAAACTCATTCTGAAAGCGTTACTCAAGTCTCCCTTCTCAGAGGCCATTTCTGTGATGGAGGTCTCAACCCCTCCTTCTAAGGACAAAAAAAAAGATCCCACTCTGTTCCTTCTTCACCATTGGGTGATCAGAGCAAATCTGGGAAATCAAAGGTCCCAAAGTTATCTTTGGAGCATAAATCAGCCTCCTCAGCTCTGTTTTCATCGGCACCAACCATCTCAAAACCATCGATACCGGCACCCATTTTGCACTGGTCCTGCATCCGGCACTGATCATAGATCTTACTACACCTATTTTGACTTCGGCACCTGTGACCACTTCGGCTCAGGGTACACCTTCGACTACGTCATTAGTTTCCATTTTGGAACCAACCGTTTCAGCTCTGAGTGCCACTTCAGCACCAAGCATTGTACCAACCTCACTGGATTTGACCCCTTTACTTCCAGTCTCGGTACCACGGACCTGATACTCCCCCTCCATACATCCATTTCTGGGCCAAGCGTATAGCCCCTTCATCAAACGTCCTGACTCTCCATCTGGAGTATCCACTAGATCCACCAGGAGCCTTTCTGAACATGACGTGGTGTGTCTTGTAGACCAGCTGTTGTTAGCCAGGGGAATTCCCTCACTTTCTAAGACCCATCCATCTGCAGGACTTGGGTTGCCTTATCCATGGACTCCAGCTTATACTCCTCCTTCGACCATCTCAGTTCCAAAGCCTTCTGCTCCAACATCTTTCTTGGAACCCATCACCTCGGCGCCTACTGTGCATCTCACGTCGGATCTGAGTTTGTCCCTTTGGTCTTCGGTTCCAGCTGAACTGGTCCTTCCTCAATCTGGGGACTGGGGGACAGGCGCGTCAGCCTGGGGTATGGTGCCACCTCTCTCCACAGTTCCATCCCTGGTGCTGATAGTGAAGTCCACTCCGATCCTGCTTGTGGCTCCATCCATGGGGGCGGGTTCATCGGAGTGGGGTGTGACCCCGGTTCTGAGGTTGTCCTCAGTTCCGGGCTCCCATCCCTCTTCGGGCTAGCTTGCCTTCCGCATGATGGAGAGGGCTCTTGCTTATGGCAGCACCCCTTCAATGTTGGAACCCCACCTTTCACCCCCTGAGCTACAACTGTCACAGACCCTCCCCCCGGGACACCTGGTAGAGAAGCCACAGGACACCCCTGTTTAGGGTACCTGCTCTTCCAAGTCCTCCTCAGAGACCCCCACTGAGGAGCCCCCTCGAAAGAAGACATGCAAGAGGAAGCACATGGACTCACGCGAGGAGTCCTTAACAGAAGACACAGATTACAATGATGGTGAAGGATCCCCATGGTCACCTTCTGATGATGTCTCCTTCAGAGATATCCTGGAAATGTTAAAGCAGAGAGGTGACTGGAAGCCCTCCAATGCTTCGTGAGGAGTCTGTGTTCCTGCAGGCTTTTCGCACCCAGCCTTCTACCTCTTGGGTGACCCCACCTGCTGACAAACTCATCCAGCTCGGCATGCAGCACACTTGGAAGAACCCTGATTCCATTGAGGCGATCCCTAGGAGACCAGACAAAATTCTTTCCCCTCCGAGGAGAACTCGCATTGGTCCAAAGGCTTACCAGTTGATGCTATGGTGGTGGCAGCGGCCATGAAAAAGGACTTGGCTGAGGAAAGTGCTGCTGTCCACCTGCCCAGCAGGGAGTCCCGGGTGGTTGACAGACTTGGGAAGCATGTTTTTGCATCTATGACCTTTGCCATATGGTCCCTGAACTATTTGTCACATTTTTGAGGCTCCAGAGGGACTTGATTTCTGAACTCTCTGGGACGCTCGCAGGACAGTTGTCTGAAGAGGTCAGGGACAAAGTAGCCTCATAGCTCACAACCCTGGAATCAATATCAAACTCATCCATGAGGTTGCTGTCACATGCAACCAAAGGGGTGGCTAAAGCAGCAGGTTTGGGCATTGTTATGAGGCGTCATGCCTGGATGCGCATTTGTGACCTCGTGGACCCCCTTCAATTCTTCGTTTTTGAATGCTCCCATCGAAGCTTCGTCCCTTTTTGGCTCCAAAGTGAAGGACACTCTAGCCAGGTGCGAGCAAGATGGAAAGACCCTGTCTGCCACAGGCCTATGGTTTTCCAACCCTCAACGTACCTTCTTCAGGAATCAGAGGAGTGAAAAGATGTGGCATAAGACATGCTAGGGTCCCTTCCATGCTGCACATGGTGATGATACGTCCAGAGGCAGAGGGGGGGTAACAATTCTGGAAGATGCCCCTATAGAGGCAGAGTGGGTACTCATAATCAGGGCTCCAGGGATTCCTTCTCTGGACAGCCTTATCAGTGTTCCTGAGGAGCAGCCTGATTGCTTACCTCTGAAAGCAGTCGGGGGTCATTTCTCTCTGCCCCAAGCTGGCTGGCAATCCATCACCACCAATCAGGTGCAGAGCATTATCACCAGAGGTTACACCATTCCCCTTTCTTATCAGCCAAATTTCCCAAGAAAACTTCCTGACATTCCACCCAGTCAAAGGGAAGACGCAGCTTCAGAGATTATAAAGCTGTCTCAAAAAAGAGTCATCCAACCAGTCCCACCAGACCAGTGCAGATCCTGATTTTACTCGAGATTCTTTTTGATGCCAAAAAAGACAGGGGGACTGGAGCCCCATTTTAGATCTCAGCAGCTTAAACAAGTCTGTCACCCAAACCAAATAGATAGTCATGGTTCAGTCAATTCTCCCCTTTTTAAGAGAAGGTGATTGGATGTGCTGTATAGATCTCCGGTATGCGTATTACCACATCAAGATGGACAAACGCTCCAGGAGTCTGCTTCACTTCCGGCTAGGAGCCAGTCATTATCAATTCCGTGTACTGCCATTCGGTCTCTCTACAGCCCCCAGAGTGGTCATGAGATGCATGGCCATGGTAACAGTTCACTTGAGACAAAAAGGAGGCTGGGTGTTTCCATATCTGGATGACTGGCTCCTTACCGCCCCCACCGAGCATCTTCTGGTAACAGCACTACATTATACTCTCTCTGTGGCAAAATTGTTGGGAATAACGATACATTGGGAGAAATCAAACCTTGTCCCTACACAACAAATAGAGTTCATTGGAGCAGTGTTCAATACTCAGTCCTGTCTGGTATCACTCCCAATTCACAGACTCCATCGACTGAGGCTTCAACTCCAGGTGATACTCTCACAAGCAACAGTTTCTTCAAGGGAAGTTCTTCAGGCCCTAGGTTCTGTGGCATCATCAGTCCCATTAGTGCCTCTAGCAAAGATACACATGCAGATTTTGCAATGGCTCCTTCTGTATCAGTGGTTCCCAAACTGTCACCCCTCAGTTACCAGATTCGAATAACCAACTCCTGCAAACAGGACCTGCTTTGGTGGATGAGGCCAGATGTAGAACTTTGGAGTCGTCCATTTCAATCTCCTCAGCCCACAGCCATTGTGACCACAGATGCTTCCTTGATCAGGTGGGGGGGCCATTTCCAGGGAAAGACTGTCCAAAGCACATGGTCCACCTCAGAGGCCCACCTGCATATCAATGTTCTGGAACTGAGAGCTGTACTGGTAGCAGTGCAGGCCTTCCATTCGGCTCTACCTTCTGGGACAATTGCAATTCAATACCAACTCATATCCCGGGGAGCTCCAACGTGATTGCAGACAAGCTGAGCAGATGCATCCTCATGCCTCATGAGTGGTCCCTCAACCCAGAGGTGGCGTCAGCAATCTTCAGCCACTAGGGCCAGCCTTGCTGCGATCTTTTCGCCTCCCCATCAAAACACCAAGTGCAGCAGCTATTTTGCCCTACTTCCCCTGGAAGGGGTATCAACGAGGTTCACTCTGATCTACGATTGGCTCACAGGACTTCTTTATGCTTATCCTTCCATCCCTCTGATCCCACAATTTCTAAAGAAAGCTCTTCGGTTGAGATTCAATGTGATCCTCATAGCCCCATTCTGGCCTCGACAAGTTTGGTTCTCCTTCCTTTGGCCTCAACCTAGCATACCCATCGTGGATTCTGGACCCTCTACCAGATCTGATTACTCACCCCCACGGGTTGAGTCACCCAAATCTGTCCAGTCTCAAGCTGACAGCTTGGTTTCTTCATTTCTACTAGCAGTCAGGTAAGCTAATCTATCCTCGCCTGTTCAAGACATCATTCTGGCCTCTCATAAACCATCCACCAGAAGACTATACCAGGATAAATGGAAACTATTATCCATCTGGTCCAAGGATAACATGCTAGACCCCGTATTCGGCTACAGTTACTGCAGTGCTTCAATACTTGGCTAGCTTTTTTTATAATGGAGCCTCTGCCTCTACTAAATGAGTACATCTAGTAGCAATTTCCAATTTCCACAATGGTATAGATGGCACCCCTCGTATCTCTCTATGAATTTGCAAGGCTTTCCTCAAGAGGACTTCTCATAACAGGCCTCCAGTCAGACAGCCGGTGGAACCATGGAATCTCACTCTAGTCCTTCAGTCTTTGACTCAGAAACCTTTTGAACCTGCTGTGCAGTGTGACTTAAAGTTTTTGTCCTAGAAATCCTTGTTCTTGGTAGCCATCACATCTGCCAGAAGATTCTCAGAGCTGCAGGCATTGTGTATCAAGAGGCCCTATCTGGTCTTTCATAAAGACAGAGTATCACTTCAGACAAACCCATCCTTTCTCCCCAAAGTTGTTTCTGAATTCTCCATAAGCCAGACCATTGACCTACCAGTTTTCTTTCTGAATTTTCCCAATAGAGGAGAGTACTGCCTTCACTCTTTAGACGTACATAGACAATTGAGATTTTATCTAGACAGGACCAAATCTATCCATAAATCTGAACAGCTTTTCATCTCCTGTTCTGGGCCCAGAATGGGAGAGGCTGTTTCCAAGGTTACTTTATCAAAATGGCTAAGGGACTGCATACATTTCATCTATTCCCTCATTCCCTATTCCCTTATGCCAAAAGTTAAATCTCACTCCACTAGATCTGTGGCAACATGTGTATGTTTCCATTCCAGGACTTCCATGGATGACATCTGTGCAGCAGCAACTTGGGCTAAGCCTCATACCTTTATCAATCATTACAAATTGGACTTGGTCTCCAGAAGGAGAGCTGCCTTTGGCTCAGTGGTACTCAGGAATGTTCTTCCATAAGGGCTATCCATGGACCTCAAGGTAGCTTGGGATTCTGTCTCATCAGTGATGAATGGAAAGAAGATTAACACCATCAGATAAAGAAGTTATGTCTTGCCATAACATTCCAGCTGTGTTGTTCATCTTCTTTCATTCATCACTTCCCACCCTCCAAAGGCTCCTGGGGGATGCTTTGGGTCTAAGTGGTGCCATAGGGTAGTTGCACAGAAGTGGCCTTGGCTTTACTTCCTTTTCTCTAGCAAACTCGATCTGAGGTAACAGGGAGAAGGGCATTCTGGGTAGAGACTTAGGTCGAGAGTTTTTGTCTGGCGCAAGCTTGGTAAAAAGGGCGACTTGGTTCCGAGGGCTCAGAACCGAACCCATCAGTGATGAATGAAAGAAAATAAACAACACAGATGAAACATTATGGTAAGACATAACTTCTTTTTTGGGCTCCTAAAAACAGTGGTGGCTAACTTCACGGCACCCATGCAATTGTAGAACAGCTGCATGACTGCCGAATCATACACCAATGCCCTGTATGGACATGTACACAAATGCATGGATCTTGCCATACCCAATAGAACCATGACACACTCCTCCAAAAAAAGGAAGCCAATCTGGTGGTCCCCTGCCATAAACAAACTCTACAACAGAAGGAGGAAACTGATGCGGAATAAGGTGAAGTCCCAAGAAGGGAAAAACTCCCATATCAGCCTCAAAAAAAAGTTGAGATCCTTCATCTAATCCTCTAAAGCTAGCTATGAAAACAGAATTTCAGCAGATAGTAAAGACAACAACAAGGCCTTCAATAGTTATGTGAAGAATCTCCATGGCAATACCCAGATTTTCCCGGAGCTGTTGCCAGTGGCACGCCCTATACCAAGCCAACAGATATTGCCAATATACTAGCTGACAGATTCAGTGCCAACTTTAACCCCCCCCCCCAAAGGACCAATCACAATACCAGGAGACTGCCAGGCACCCAGTATTACTGCTGAACAGGTTACAATAGCACTGTCGAAGGCCAACAATACAGCTTCTATGGGACCTGATAATATCCCTGGCTGTGTTCTACATGACCTACAGAGTGAACTGGCACCTCACATGTGTGCCCTGTTCAATCACAGCCTCACCTCAGGCTTTGTCCCTGCCAAATGGTGCATTGCTACAGTCATCCCTCTCTACAAAGGAGGAGTGACTACAAAGGTCTATACCATATGAGCGAATTGCACAAATTGCGAACGCTCATAATATTGAACGTACTGGACCCCAAAGTGCTTTTTCTGAGATCGCATTACAGTGAAGAATGGGATATTTGCCCTTTCCTCACTATAGGGCAATCTCAGAGTTGGAATATATATTTAGCGGGTGGTGTGGGGGGACACAGCCCCCTACAATAGGAAGTTGGAGGTCCGGTAAGTTCGATATTATGAGCGTTCGCAATTTGTGGGATTCACTCATATGCTATAGACCTGAGTACAGACCCTGGGAACTATCACCCCATTAGCCTGACAAGTCTGATATGCAGAGCTATGGAACGCATCATCATGGACCTAATAAACAAGGATATAGGGAATCTCCAAACTCTGGATCAAACAAAGTTTGGTTTTATGAAGGGTGGATCATCCCAGCTCAACATGGCTGACTTCTTTGAGTCAGTCACCAGAGCTGTGGATGAAGGCAAGGTGGTTCATACAGCCACCTTGATCTGGCCAAGACCTTTGATACCATTCCTCACTCAGGAATCATAGAAAAACTCACTAAGCTAGGCATCAACCCCTATAGAACTAGTTGGGTTGCAAACTGGCTCACAGATAGAACCCACAGTGTGAAGTAGCTGACTCAAATTCTGCCAACCAGTCACGAGTGGAGTCCCACAAGGTTCGGTCCTGGGTCCTCTCCTGTTTGGTATCTACTTTTCTGAAGTCCAGGCCAACACAGATGGACTCTGGCTGACAAAGTTTGCAGACGATTGCAAGTTGGGAGCCATAATTAACTTCCCAAGTGATGTTGACATCCTACGGAAAGGCCTCACTGAGACCAACGACTGGTGTCAGAACCATGACAGTAAGTTCAATGCCAAAAAATGTGTCGTCATCCCCTTTGGGAAAAACCCAGTTCCCATGAATTACCACATCAATGGTAGTCCACTGAACACAGAAGCTGTCATAAGAGATCTGGGAAAAGAGGTTGACAGCAACCTCCCTTTTGACCACCACATTGCCACTGTGGTCAGAAAGTCCTTCTATGTGGCACATCTCATTACTAAGGGTTTTGCATCCAGGAAGAAAGAAGTCATTGTCTCCCTCTAGTCTTCCCTCATTAGGCCAATCATCGAGTACAATGCCCCATTTGGCACGTACCTCACTAGACACCTGCAACAACTGGAGAGGCCGCAAAAGTACCTCGTAAAGAGGATCCTAGGCCTTAAACACTTGTCCTATATGGACAGACTCAAAAAAACTCCAACTATTCTCTGTCTCATATCGCCTACTTCGAGGTGATCTCTGGTTGACTTCCAAAGCCATGTCTGACCCAGCTCTATTAAAAATGCTACATCTAAAGAAATTGCAATATCTCTGCACTACATGCTCCAGAGACCACAACCTGAGTATCACAATCAACAGAACAAGCTGGAGGGACAGGTTCCTAACCCAGAGACTGCCCATGCTATAGTATAGACTTCCCATACATGTCAAGCGGAGTGCCTCACTGACTCTCTTCAAGAGAAATCTTGGTGAGTGGATGGGAAATAGAAAATTCACCCCAGGGATCACTCTCAAGTGGCTGTACTCGATAGAGGCACTGGGAACTAAGGTCAGGTGGCACAATGCCAGGGGAATCCTATGGGCTAGGCTTGTAAAGGCTCCAGGGCCATTAGACTAGTACACACCTATGAACCACAGATGCATCCCTGATGGGGTGGGGGGGGCATTTTCAGGGGAAAGACAGTCCAAGGCACTTGGTCCCCTGTGGATGCCAACTTGCATATCAACGTCCTAGAACTGAGGGCAATGCTTCTAGCGTTGCAAGCATTCCAGTCTGTCCTCCCGTCAGGGAAAATTGCTATCCAGTTGGACAGCATGTTGGTCATCTGGTATATCAACAAAGAAGGGGGAACCAAATCCTACCCGTTGTGTCGAGAAGCCATGAGAGTTTGGTAATGGGCGATATCTTCCAACTGCTTTCTGATAGCAAAGCACATTCCCAGGGATTTCAACGTGATTGCGGGCAAGCTGAGCAGAAACATCCTTATACCTCATGAGTGGTCTCTCAATTCCATAATAACGACAAATCTTTCGTCATTGGGGCCAGCCTTGCTGCGACCTCTTTGCCTCTCCCTCAAACCACAAATGCAGCAGCTACTTTGCCCTGAACCTCCCTCAGGATGAGTCACCGACAGGGGCTGGTCCATCCCAACCTACCGAGTCTCAATTTGACCTCTTGGTTTCTCCACTTCCAGTATTTGCCAGGCAGAGTAAACTATCTTCCCCAGTACAAAAGATACTTCTGGCTTCCCATAAACCATCCACCAGGAAACTTTATCATAATAAATGGAACAGATTTGTGATCTGGGCTCAAGAACAAAAACTTGATTCCTTTTCATCCCCAATTCATAAAGTCTTAGAATACTTGTCAACATTACTCCAATCAGGAGACTCAGCTTCTACTATCAGAGTCCGTTTAGCAGCTATTTCAAATTTTCACAATGGCTTTAATGATTCTTCCTTGATATCTCCCCAACTCTGCAAAGTCTTCTTAAAGGGAGTCATGCATCTGAGACCACCACTTAAAGATCCTATTGAGCCTTGGAATTTGATGCTACTCTTACAAACTCTAATTTGACAATCTTTTGAGCCATCAGTCACCTGTGACATAAAGTTTTTGTCTTGAAAAACCTTATTCCTGGCAGCCATCACATCAGCCAGGAGGATATTGTGAAATGTCCAAACATCATCTTTCACAAAGAGAGAGTATCAGTTCGGACTAACCCCTCCTTTATACCCAAAGTTGCTTCAGATTCAAATATTAACCAGTCCATTGAATTGCCAGTTTTCTTTCCAAACTTTTCTAACAAAGGAGAATACTCTTTGCACTTGTTAGATGCACATAGACAATTATGTTTTTACTTAGAGAGGACTAAATCATTTAGAAAATCAGATCAGCTCATCCTGTCTTTTTCAGGTCCAAGATTAGACAAACCATTTTCCAAAGTCACTTTATCAAAATGGCTGTGAGATTGCATTACCTTTGTTTATCAACAGAACAAAATTACTCTATCAGCTAAAGTCAAGTCTCACTCCACCAGATCAGTGTCCACTTCAATGGCCTTTCACTCCAGAGCCTCTATGGATGATATTTGTGCAGCTGCTACTTGGGCTACCCATCATACCTTTATTACTCATTACAAATTGGATATGGTCTCCAGGGGAAGAGCATCTCTTGGCTCAATGGTGCTCAGGAATATCCTTCCATAGGGCCTCCCAGAACATGAAGTAGCTAGGGACTCTGTCCCATCAGTCATGAATGAATGAATATTAACAACATCAGATAAAGAAGTAATGTTCTTACCATAACATTCCATCTGTGCTGTTGATCTTCATTCATTCATGACATCCCACCTTCCTACCTCCTCCAAAAGACTCCTGGAGGTTTGGATTTGGTCCTGGTTACATGATAGGGCATTTGCTCAGACAAAGTCTTCGCTTTCTTATGGTTACGGGCAAACTTGATCTGAGGAGATGAGGAGAGGGACACTATGGGTAAACTTAACTCAAGACTTTTTTGGCTGGTGTGAGCTTGTTTTATCGGCTGAGTCAGTTCCGAGGACAGAACCGAAACCCATCAGTCATGAATGAATGAAGATCAACAGCACAGATGGAATGTTCTGGTAAGAACATAACTTCTTTTTTTATCCACATCTCCAAAATCTTCTCCAGACAGGAATACCAAGAAGGTAAATCAAGATACGTCTTGCATAAAAGCAGATATGACCATAAGAGCACTGCTTAAAATAGACACAGCATCTTGCAAAATATTGTCCCTTAAGATAAGCACAACATCCACATGCTTGCTTTGCTTTGAAGAGTTGCACTTAAATATCGAATGTTAGCACAAGGGCTTTCAAGGATGTTATATTCTGAAGCAAAAACTATCAGGCTGTGAGATCAGGTCTCTTTGATTTCATTATCAATGGGTCATTCATTCCTTAGTCCCTAAGTAAAATAAACTTAATAGTAAAAAGTGTTTTTCTTCATTGCTGTCATTAAAGTAAATGAGCCATTTTTTCTAGAGAAATGCAGTCAAGGGAAATCTAAGTAGATTAATCAACATAAGGAAAGAGGTGAGTACTCCTTCTTATCTTATAGAGATTCTTTAGATGCTTTGTCATAGAAAGAGAAGATGAATCAAGCCTCATCAGCGGATTCATAAGATGAGTAATATCAATGTGTAAATATATTTATCATCTTCATTAAATGATCCCCATCCCACTTTGGGGTGTTGAGGCATTCTTTGATTATAGATTCTTCCAACAAAGAGTTCTCTCTTACCTTAGTGGTTTCAAAGGGCAGGGTTTTCTTGATTTGTTTTTATGTTTCAGGAGAGGTCCAAGTGCTTCTGGAGGTATCTTCAACATTTTCCTTTACAAGACTTTCTGGATAGATACAGACAACTTATGCTTTGGTAACAGTAATCTCAGTCAGTCTGGAAGTGTCCACACCCTGTGTGGTTTCCTTTGGGGGTTCATCTATATCTATAGTGGAGTTCTTCTCCAAGAGATCTGGCCTTTGAAGTTCTTTTCCAGGGGGTCTGCAAGCATCTGGGACTCAAGGACCCCCACCATTAATCTGCAGACATAGGAGATGGCAGAATACCTAAACTATACTAAGTCAAACCCAAAGTGATTCATTCTATCTTTCCCATATGCAAGTCTACAGCTAACTCAGCCTGTAATTAACCTAAAAGTCTCTTAGCTGTGGCTTATAGTTTGGACAAGAAGAGCTTGCAGCTATTTTGGCACTCCTTTTGGACAAACACCTCATGGTCATCTGTACATGGCACTTATCCCACTTAATTTGTTACCTTCTGTCAGACAGAGTCAAAGCACAGAGATGATGAGAAAAAAATTATCCTGCACTATCCATGGTCCTATCCATGCATAATCATAACAAGCAACTAGCTAGACAATGGGGGTATCAGCAAAAGAATCAGCACAAACTTTTCAGAAAGCATCCCTGATTAAATCACTAAAACTAGACTTCTAAATATTTTTGATGATTATGATGAGGCATAGTGCCATAGTGCCAGCTGCTTAGGACAGTATTTGTTGTTAATGACATTGAATTCAAGTGAACATCTGCCATTGCAGTGAGAAGATACACAGGGCTGTGTATATCACGGTTGCATAGTCATATTCAGCAGTAGACAGAGAACATACCATTTGCTTGCCTGTATGCAAGCAATAATTTATTTGGGAATCAAGTCTAGGGCCATGAGATATCCCAAGAGGTAAGGACAGGGAGTCTTTATTCTCTCTCTACCATTTTTCACCAAATATAGCAATTCAGTCTCCTAAGAAAACTTACTTGGGGAAAGAGAATCTGCTGGTAATATCTGAATGCTGACCTTAAACAGCTGATGTAAGGAGTACATATCTCCTATTTATGGTAGTTATGCTCCTTTTTTATGCTTTACATTTGAACAATGTTGCTACTCCATACACTGTACATTCAGATTTTCCTTGCATTGTAATATTTCTGTAACTACTGATTTGTAGTTTGGAAAGTTCTGGAAGTTTCTATAGTGAGATGATTTTTATAAAAAATGTTTAATTCACTAAGAATTGTATCTTAGCAAATCTATTTCAGGTAGTTTGCACCTGGTTAAAATGTGACTCATTTCCTAGGATCGCTGTTATCTTTGCCTAATGGGAGCCTTACAGCTTGACCTTGGTGGAGCTCCTGCTGGACCTGCTGGTACTGGAAAAACTGAAACAACTAAGGACCTGGCAAAGGCACTTGCTATTCAGTGTGTTGTCTTCAATTGTTCTGATGGCTTGGACTACAAGGTACAGTAGAACTCACCAAAGATAAATTGTACTTAAGCAAATTAAATATACACAGGAATTAAGCGATAATATTAGTTTGTTCAGTGGATTTTTATTTATTCATTTAGATAACTACCTGAGAGCATTTATTGCAAGCAAACATTGTTACATTTGACCTTGGCCAGGTTAAGTTTAGGAATGACAAAATGAGATAGTTTGACATGTGTTTTCCCCAAAATGAACATACGTGTGAACAGCCATTTCTCACATGGAGAAAAGATTCCCTTACTCCTATGATACAAGCATGCTTTGGTCTCCTATTCCTCTTAATATAAATAACAATCCCTAATGTTTGTTACCCTGAGATCCCTATACCCTTGTTGATAAAGGAATGCATATGCAATATTGCAGACCACATAATTCACATGCTCCAAAGTTGTGCAACACTAGAGTGTTTACATTATTGTGGTGACACATTCAACACATTAGTATACTTGGCGACTGTCCCCTGTATAGCTGTTGTTTACTTTTTAGTTTCAGTTTATTGGGGGATTCATTATTTAGTAATTTGTATGTTTCTGTGTTGTTTCAGTCACTATGGCTCAGAATTGCAAAATAGACTGTCCAGCAGTCATGTAGCAGGCCTGCTTTACTCTGGGGATGGTATTTATGCTAAAGTTGTAATGGGTGAATACATTTACCCCATTACCCTATATATTCTTAGTGATGGCCTATAACAATTGATGAATCATGGGCCAGTTCTCCCCTGCTATATAATGCCATGGGTGTGCAGGGTCTATATTATAACATCGAAGTTTGTAAACATCAAATGTTATAATATTGAACCCTAAACACCGAAATCTGAAAACATCGAACAGTCAGAATAGCGATTTTTTTCCCAGGGAAAAAAAATCACTATTCTGAGAAACATACACACAACACAAACACACACAAAAAACAGCAATCCACACACATACACTTAAAATCCTACACCTAAACCTAAACTAAACTTTACATACACTACTAGCTATCTACTTACCTTAACCCTAACCCTAAGGTCCGTCACTATCGCACACTCACCTCACCCGCACCCTAACCCTAACTCACCTAATCCACCCCCTAACCCTAACCTACACACAACCGCACACTTACCTGACCCGTGCCCTAACCCTAACATCCACACAACCGCACACTTACCTGACCCGCTCCCTAACCTTAACTCACCTAACCCGCCCCTAACCCTCACCTACACACAATCGCACACTTACCTGAACCCGACCCATAACGTTCCAACATATCAAATGCTGAAAACAGCAAAGCCACAGCAGTGGGCCACCAAATTCTTTCCCTAGTCCTGCATTCGGCATTACGGGTTCGATATTATAACATTCAAACTTTATAAAATTCGATGTTATAATATAGACCCAGGTGTGCATGAGAGGTCAGGTTTCACAATATGTGAAACTCAGTCCACCTAAAATGTTCTAGCTTAATCTTATTAAAATTCAGGCTTGATGGTGGTACCCATGCAGCCTAACTGATATTACAGATGATGAGTTACAAATTGCTACTTCTTCCTGCAGCACCCGTTGCACCATTTGTGAATATCATGTTTAGAATTGATCTTTTTTTTTTTTTTTTTTTTTTTTGTGAGAAGCAGCACCATGACTTTCCATTCATGTTGGGAACTGACAGTTGCTCTCCGTTTGAGTGCTGGTAACATCACAACAGTATCAGTGATTTAACAGGTTGTGCAGTCACCTTTGGTGCAGAAGACTATGGGTTCATTTCCCATACAAGAAAGATGGATAGCTAATACTGCAGTGCAACAAGGTGGATGCTGCATTCCAAAGTATACCGTCCTTCTGATGAGACGTTAAACCAAAGCCCCATCTGCCTAAGTTGATGGTAATTCTGGTGGATGTAAAAAATCCTACAACAGCTATTAAAAAGAGTAGGTGTCCTTTATTTATATACAAAATAACTTTTATTTACAAAATATTTACATATTTGCAAATATTTATATATGTACAAATATATAAATATACAAATCTGTTTACACAAATTCAGAATTTCTTTTACAATCATGCTACATTTTCATTCCTATTAGACCCCCACTACTTTTTCCATAATCACCATCTGATTTTACTTAATATTGTTGCTCAAATCCATTTACCATTAAACATAATTTCATTTATTCTTTCATTCCATATAAACCATATAACATAAAATAACTCTTTATGTATTCTTTTAACATATTCTTTACTTCTGCTCTTATAATATCTATATTTAATCATATGCATGTTTATTTTATCCACGTCTTTTATATCTTCAAAAAAAATCTACTTGACATAGTTTTCCTCATAACTTATTTACTCTTTTACATTTCAAAAATATGTGTTCTGTAGTTTCTTCTTCTTGATCATGTAAACATATTGTATCATTTTTCTTTTTATATGGCATATTTCCTTTTACTGGCAGTTTATCTATTGCTAATCTCCACAAAAATCTTGACAAACTACTTTCTGATTTATACCATTTGCTTCTTATTTTTATAGCCTTATTTTTTAATCTGTTAGCTATTCCCATGGTTTTACATAGTAATGTTTTATCATTACATTATTATACCATACTTTTCAATCGTTTTCTATATCATCAGTTTTTATTTTCCACAAAAATATTTTTTCTTGATAACATTTTATTTCTTCCTTTATACACTCCTTTTTTTTTTCTTTTTTTACTACTAATCTCTCATCTTTTTCATTTATCCACTTTAACACTTTGTACAAGTTTAATTAAGTAGTGTACACCACTGAGTTAAATAATCCTAAACCTATTTTTTCTTTATTTACATACAAAGCTTTTCTTTTTACTGGATTTAATCTAGAACCCCATATAAATGAAAAGAAAAATATCTACAATAATTCCATTTTAAATACTGTTGGCAACATAAATACATTTGCTAAGTATGCTATTTTTCCCAACAGTACTGAATTTATCAAATAAGCCTTTTTTTCGGAATGATAATTTATAGGTTCTCCAGAAAAGACGTTTGCTTTATTTCATCTATTTTTCCCAATGAATTCTACTTACAACTTTACTCCTAAATTGTATATCTAACATAGAAATGCCATTCACTGTAAAATATATACCCCTGATCTTTACTATATCACCTAAACCTTACATTTCTCCTGACATAAAGCCACCCCTATCATCTCTAGACACCCATTTGCGCAAAGTATTACTTCTTTTATCCATTTTTTTTCAATTATTATGATGCCATCTACATAGGTTAACAGAACTGGAATTCTTCACCAGGTGTTATATACCCTGCCTTCTTCATTTTGTAATTTATTTCTCATACTATCATATTAATAACTAATGCAAAGAGTATGCAACTCTTTGGACACCCTGGCTTGCAGAACTCTTCATATGTACCTCTTGGCTTAACCAGCCATTTACAAGTATATTAGTTTTATTATTACTATATGCTGATATACATAGTTTCCTAACTTTCTCACTTATTTTCTTTCATTACTCATAACATTTCATGTTCATTGTGTCAAATGCCTTATTAAGGTCTCCTAGCATGATTTGTGCTTCTTCTTTTCTGTTCATAATATCATTCAAAATGCATCTATCATTAACAATTCTTGACAAAACTTCCTCTATGTGCTATATATGCTATCTTCCATAATATTTTCCATTTTAGTTTCAAATCCTTTTGTATTATTTTCACAACAATCTTATAATCATTATTATTCAGTACTATTGGTCTCCAGTTTTTTTTTAATTTCTTCTATTTTCCTTCTTTCATTTTAATTTACATAGTCCACTACATAATTCTTTATACATAAAACCTTCATTTTAACCATTCATTCAAAGTCTTTAAAATATTTTTTTGCCAATTCCATAATTTTTTATACATTTCATACTCAATTCCACCTGGGCCTGCAGACGAATCTTTATTAACTTGTCCTAATACTTTCTCTAGCTCATTTAAAGACATCTCCTTTGCCAACTCTTTGTTCTATTTTTCTGTTAAACTTTTTTACTTTCCATGTTTTTTCACTACCTTCTTTTTTTCCATTAAATATTTCTTGTTCATAGTGTACTAAACTATTCATAATCTTTTCCTGAGTACTTATATTTCTCCTTTTACATTTTTTTTATTTCTCTCATTACACTACCATATTCTTTCACTAATCTGCTTAAGGAACTCGATACTTCTCTTTTTCCTTGTAAAACATGTATTTGCTTCTATAACAATTCTTGTTTTTTTTCTTGTAATTCTTTTTGTCAAAGTATTTTCTATCATTATGTTCCTCATCTTTCAATGCATCTTTATGTGTTCTTTTATAGTTTTCTTTCTCTTCTTTTCTCACATCATATTGCAACTTTAAAAAACTTTTTTTTTATATTTTTCCGTAAATATCACCCACCATTCAGACCAATTTTTATATAATGCTCTCACAGTACTAGGATCTTTCCATAACTGTATTACTAATTTCTTTCCTTTTTTTCCATGCTTTCTCATTTCTTTTTTTTTTGTTCCTTTGCCTATTTTTATATATTTCTTGTTTTCTTTTATCTCTAGTCATATTGTAAGATGATCAGGAAATCAAGTTTCAACTACCTCTCCTTTTCCTATAACTAAATCATCTGATACTATGCAATAATCTGTTTCAGTTCTATACATACCCCTTTTGTAAGTCCATGAATTTTTGTCCCAACGTTTTAACTTACCACATCTTATAGCTTCTAATATTTTTCTTATATAATTTTCTTTCTTTTTATGCTTACCTCTTAAATCACAATTAAAGTCTCCTGTTATTATACTATTCATTTTTATCACCACAAAGTCTAAAATCTGATGAAATAAGCTTTCTCTTTCTTTACAGTTAGCATGAGCATATAAAATTATAATTCTGTATACTTGTTCTTTCCATTTTAAAATCTACAATGGTTAATCTTTCCATTTTTGCTAAAGTTGCATCTAATATTTTTACTATATTTCTACAGAATATGGCTATTCCAGAACATCTCTCATTTCCCAAATTACAAATTATCTTTCCTCCCCATAGTTTCTCTGTTTGTAATCTTTCTTCATTTGTTAAAAATCATGTGTCTTCTAATATAATTACATCTACATCACATGTATTATACCACTCCAAAATTCCTATTTTTTCTTAATATATTTTTAATAATATTCACATTTACAGAAAGCACTGTAAAATTTTCATTTTCCTTAAATTTATGGTTTCATAGCTAATTACTATGCTAGTTTTATTAATAGACCATTCTAAGCCTAACCAGTTTCCTTTCCAAAGGTGAGAATCAAACGCTGTACCTTGTATCTGTAAGTATTATACCAAGCCCCAATTTTTTAGCTGTATATATTCTTTTTTCATCTATTTTCTTGGTTTTCTTTTGTACTTATCCCTTTAAGTTGTCTTTTTTGTCTTTTACCAATATAATTTTTTACTACCTCCCAATTTGTCTTCTTCATCACTTATTTCAAAGCCTCCTTATATATCATCTTTATTTTTTCTCATCTATTTTTTTCTTTTTCTTCTAAAATGTCTTACTTTGTTCATTTTATTCTCTTATCCTTTCTTTTTCCTTATTCTTATTTTAATTTTTGAAATCTATCCATAAATGTCCAATTTTGTTACATTTATAACATTTCAATTCACATTTTTGCATCATGTCCCATTTCTCCACAAATATAACATTTTCTTTTGGTACAGTTACTTATCTAATGTCCTTCTTTTCCACAAAAATCATGTTTTGGGTTGTCCCCTGTATTTTACAATACCCCTATTCCCCTACACATTTATCATGCTTGGTGTATATATATATATATATATATATATATATATATATATATATATATATATATATATATTTAACACAATATTGCAAATCTAGCCACCAGCCCATAAACCCATTTTGGCATAAACTTTTGCAGTGTCCAGTACTTCTTTACATAAAGCTTTCAAATGTCCTCCCAAAGCCTCTCTTTTTACCTCTGTTCAAAATTGTACATGAACATTCTTTTGTTTTCCTGTTAAAAGCTTTTATCACATAAAAATTCCATGCATTGCAGTCTTTCTTTTGATCACATTTTCCAAGAAAATATTCCATTGACAGTCTCAAATATAATGTCACAAAATGTCTCTTTGTGAATAAGAATAAATGTTGTTACCTCATGTGCTTTTATACCCAAAGGAGCTATTAAATTGTCCCCACACTTCATGTCTTTCCATTTCTTTGTCTTCTTTACTTTGAATCCTTACCACATATTTCAATTTTTAATTTTCTTTGGCCTTGTTTCTGCTACTCCACTTTTGCTTTGTTTTATTTTCGCTGCATATGTTTTATTTTCTGTCTCACCACTATTCCTTAAGATTGTCTCTGCATCCTACTTTTGTATTTTCTCCAAAATGACCCACAGGAAGCATCTCCTTCATTTTCTGTCTCACTCTGCACCACCATTTCTTTAAGAAAATCATCTTGCAACCCTCATGACTGAAGGGTTGTAATTTTACATCCATCATTTGCTGAATCATCTCCATCAAACAGATTTCTTTGAAACATTTCCTCAGAATTCTGCACACATTCTCTGGTCTCAATATTTGCTTTCTCCTTCATTTTTTTCACTACTCCATAGGATCATAAAATCATATGAGATTTCTAGGCTGTCAATGCTGAGGTAATTTCACCCAATGTAATACCATAGAAATGTAAGTTAATACCCAAGATTGCATTTAGTAATGGCTGCCCATGTCCAGGAGGGTTGTGGGTGCTATTCCTGGTAAGAATTTGTGGTGCCCCATCCACTTGTCTAATTTCCTCTTGAACAATGTCACAGACTTGCTCTTTTTTACATGAATAGGTAGCCTATTCCAAAGACACAACAGTTGCTGGGAGCTAAATCTGTCCCTCCAGCATGTTCTATTTAAGTCACAGGCCATATTTAGGTCCCTGGAATGGGTAGCCTTAGTCCCATTTTATTTACATATATGGAGCAAGTTCATTAGGCTTAGGTCTGAGATTGCTCTGTAAGCATAAGTCTCCCCTAAGAAGTCTATAAGATACAGTGTATAGTGACAGGGACTTTAGTCTTTTAATCAGTTTGTCAATGCCACATGCTGGAGTCCCTTTATCTTCTTTGTTAGAAACCTCTGAGGTCTCTTCAGTTGTTGCAGGTACTGTGTATGGTACATGCCAAATGGGGCATTATACTCAATTATGGGCTAGATTAGTGCCAAGTATAGAGGAGTTGTAATCTGTTTTGCTCTCAAGGTAATGTCTTTACTAATCAAGGTTGCTATGTAGAAAGACTTCCTTACTACAGTAGACACATGGTGGTCTAAGTTAAGGTCACAGTCAACTTGGGATCCCAAGTCCCTTACCATTTCGTGGGTACGTAGGGTATTGTTGTTGATTTGATAGTGTGGAGGGACATTGCATATGCCAAAGGGAATGATGATGCATTTCTTTGCATTCAGTTTGAGACCATGACTAAGACACCATTCGTTGGTCTGTGTAAGACCCTCCTAGAATATACTGACATCATTTGGGGTTTCAATAATTGCACCCAGTTTGCAGTCATCTGCAAACTTGGTGAGCCACAAACCCTTAGTTTTGACCTGAACGTCTGAGAAGTATATACCAAACAGCACTGACCCCTGTTGCACCCCGCTGGTAACAGGTCTCTGGTTGATGTGGAGTCACCCACTCTGATAGTGTGTGTCCAGTTTGTGAGCAAGTTGGCAACCCATCTTACAACGAAGGGGATTGCATTCAGTTTGCTAAGCTTATTAGTAATGCCTCAGTGTGGGAATTGTGTCAAAGGCCTTTGCTAAGTTGAGGTATGCTGTGTGTGCAGATTTGCCCTCGTCAGTGGCCCTGGTCACACTTTCAAAAAACTCCACCATATTTAACAGGCAGGATCTGCCCTTGACAAAGCTGAACTGGTTAGGATCCATGGTGTGGAGGTTGCCTATATCTTTATTTATTAGGTCCATAATGATACGTTCTATGGCCGTACAGATGAGGCTGGTCAAGTTTATAGGTTTGTAATTCCCTGGGTCTGTTGCTAGGCCACCTATGTGGAGGGGAATAACTGTTTCTGTTCTCCATTCTGCAGGAACAAACCTGTGGTTAGACTATGATTGAAAAGGGTACATAATGGTGATGCTATTTCATGTTTTAGCCTGTTTAGAAGACGACCTGGGATGCTGTCTGGTCCCATAGAGGCTGTGTTTTTTGCCTTGGACAAGGCTTTGATGACCTGTTCTTTAGATATATAGGGTGGGGGAAAGTTTGGGGGAAGGTTTAAGATAGGTTTGGAGGGGATAAGAGAGTGATTTTCACTAAACCTATCCACTAGTAGGTTTTCTATCTCTGTGGGGCCAGTGTGTATGTTACCATTGATCACTACTTTTGCACATACTTAGGTCCAACCTTTTAGGTTATGTACATAGCTGTAAAAAGACCTTATGGTTATCGTTGGTTGTTAAGTTTTTTGCAAATAGGCCCTTAGAGGATTTGGCAAGTTGTCTTATTTGCCTATTGAGACTGAGGATGGTGCTTTTACATTGTTTGAGTCTCGCCTTTGTTTTCTTGGGCAGCACCTTTTTGAATTTATTGTAAAGTTTGTTGATGCTGGATGTCCACCTTGGCTGCTTTTTTTTACTTGGTGCTCTGGCTTTGATTCTTTCTGGTACAGCAGGGTCTGTACACTTATTCAAGTGATTGTACAGGGCTTTAGTGTAAGCTTTGGTGTAGTTACCTCTTCTAGCTGGAGGCAGGGCTCAAAATGCATTTATTCTTTCACCTAAGAGGGTATAGTGTGCCTTGAAGAAGTTTCGTAGTCTGATTTCACCATTTTTTTGTTCTGATGTTAGTGTCAGCTCGAAGGTGACTGATTTGTGATCAGATTTAACTAATGGGGGTATGACACTTGCAGTGGTGCATCTGTTTGACATGTTAATGAGAACCAGATCTAGTATATTTATTCCTCTTGTCAGGGTATGAACAATTTGTTCCAGGGCATTTGACTTAACAAAGTCAAGGAACTTTTGTGCTAGAGAGTTAGGGTGAGCGTAGCTTTCTCAGTTGATGGTGGGATAATTGAAATCCCCCATAACTAGAGTGTTCAGTAATATTTGGATTGTCTCCAGTTTTGTCAAGTAGGCTATGTGTGCATCATGATCTATGGAGGGGGATCTATAACTGGCTATAACTTGAATGGGGGTTTTACCCACTGAAACCTGAACTTGGAGTAACTCCATGGAGTTGTCCAGTCTAACTAGACGGGAGGTGAATTTATCTCTAATATAGCTAAAAACACAGTCTCATTTGGTTCTCATACGTTCATTTTGCAGTCTGAAAGTGTGGAAGGCATTGTAGCCCTGCAAGGCTGGGGTACTGTCTTAGGGCTTGAACCAGGTTTCTGTGACTACACAGACATCTGCATCTTCCAGTGATAGGAGTGCTTCCAGGGTGTGCAGTTTTTGGTTTAAGCTCCTAGCATTTAGCAGCATGACCCTTATTTTGTTAAGATTGCCAAATTTCATATCAGTAAGTTTGTTTTTGAGACTTTGCCTAAAACAGGCACTATGGAGGAGGTAACAGCCTTTTCCAGCAGCCAAATAATCTCCTTCTGTCTCCATCTGCCTCCCTGTTTCTCTGGGCTGCCTCTGCACCTGGAATGGATAGAGGAAGTGCTCCTCTAAAATGGCTTCCACTTACAAAAATGATGAGTAGGGTTTTTTGTATATATATATATATATATATATATATATATGTGTGTGTGTGTGTGTGTATATATATATATATATATATATATATATATATATATATATAGATATAGATAGATACATGCGTTATATATTTACATTTTTACATATTTACTTATTTACATTTCAGTGTATTTTCTTTACATTTTTAAATATTCCCCTCACTCTTATACCCACAACCAAAACCATATATTTTCCAATATCTTTGCCATAGTCCATTTCCCATTATATTTAATTTAATTGAATCTCTCATTCCATATTGTCCATGCAACATAAAAAAATAATTCTTTACTTCTTCTTGTCTTCATACTCTGTAATAACCATATTGTATCATGTCCATGTTTAACTGTTCATATTTTAAATACATTCCAGCCATATCATGTTTACATATTTCCATCAATAAATTCTTAATTCTGTCACATTTTAAAAATGCATGTTCTGCAGTTTCTAATTCCCCACAATTATTACAAATTCTATCTTGTTTTCTCTTATACTGCATATTAGCTTATACAGGCAGTATACTTACAGATAATCTCCACAAAAAGTCATTACATTCCTTTATTTTTGTAGTTTTTTATAGCGCCTTAATTTATCTTTTTTATTCATTTCAAGATCTTTCAATTGGTCAACAAAATTTTTTTTTTCATTATGTTAACATACCATTCCTTTCTGTTCTTTTCTTTTACATTCTTTCTTATTTTTCCATAATACAATTCTATTCTGATATTCTTTTATTTCTTCATTGATAATACTTTACATCTATTTTTTACTTCCATTCCTTCCCATACCTCTTTATATTTATAATACATTATCAATTCTATCATATCTTTTTCTTATTTCATAATACTTTTTAATACTTTGTATAAACTTAAAGATGCTGCATGCATAATAGGATTAATTAAACCTAGGCCTCCTTGGTCTTCTTTCATATACAATCTTCCTCTTTTAACTGAGTTCAGTCAAGAACCCCAAATAAATGAAAATATTGATATCATTAGTTCTTTTTCATATTTTACAGGTATCATATAAATATTTGCTACATACACTATTTTTCCTAATATCACACTAAATATTAGATGTGCTTTCTTTCTGTATGAAACCTATATGTTTCCCAGAACATAAATATGTCCATTATTTCTTTCATCACTTTGTCACATTGTTCCTGTTTGTGTTCATTTTTCACAAATTTTGTTCCTAACATATCTATATACTTGTCGTTAAATGAAACCTCTTCAATTTCACCTTTAAAACCAAATCCTTTAATTTTTTCTTGATTTATAGTTCATCCAATTCTTTCCAACTATACACCTAACTTTACATTTGTTTTTTCCATCCATACTGTATTCTGTGTTGTTCTTCTTCTTTCGGCTTTTCCCGGTTATGGGTCACCACAGCAGAACTCCGGTCTGCTAATGATTGGCAATAGATTTTTTTACGGGTGCCAAGGTGCCAGCTCGACACCCAACCTTCAACGAAGGCACGCCCATTCTACGCATGTCTTTCGAATGCCACTCGACCACAGGGAGGACATGCAGACTCCACACAGAAGGCACTTCAGCTGTGAATCGAACGGGAGAACCTCTTGCTGTGAGGCAACAATGCTACCACTGCACCACCGTGACTTATATACTGTATTCTGTGTATTCTTTATAATTATTACAATATCATCTGCATAAGTATACATTTTTGGCAGTTGTACTTCTTTTACCATTTTATAATCTTCATTTCTTGACATTTTAATTTCAATAACTATTATGTTCATAACCAATGAAAAAATTATGCTACTGGCTGGGCAGCCCTGTTTTATTCTATATTATATGTTTATTTTTCCCCTATCCATCCATCCATCCACATTTAGTTCCACATAGTTTTTCTCATAAACTGATTTAATCACACTTAAAACTTTTCCACTTATATTGCATGTTTGCAAAATCTCCCATAGTTATTCATGTTGTACGTTATCATATGCTTTACTTATGTCCCCTATCAGTATTTTTGTCTCAGCTTTCTTATTGATAATGTCATCAATTATTTCTCTTATTAATCATAATAATTATTGACTTCCCTTTCCTTTACTCCCAAATATATTTTGGTCATATACTTTCTCCATTTTGCATTTTAGTCTTTTTGCAATTATTTTCATTAATATTTTGTAATCTGTGTTACTTAATGTTAACAGTCTCCAATTCTTTACTTCATCTCTATTTCCTTTTTTTAATATAAATTTTATCACTCCAATACAGATTTCTTTATATTTAATCACAGTTTCTAGCCATTAATTCATCACCTCGATAAACATTACTTTTTGCCAATTTTCCATTTGTTTGTACGTTATATTTGATTCCGTCTATTCCTGTTGCAGGATTTATGTTTATATCTTTCATAATTTAATTTAGTTTGTTTATGTTTATTCTTTTTTCTAGATATTCATTATCTTCTTTGTTTAATTTCTTCTCATCATAATATGTTTCTATAATCATCTCTTTCTTAACAAATAAATGTAATACATGTTCTTTAATTATTTCATATATTCTTCTTGTGTTTTAATTAATTTACCTTCCTTATCTTTTAATTCTCTTAGGATCTATTTCATTATCTTACACAAATAAGGTGCTACCTCTTATTTTTTTCATTAATAAATATTTTTAATTATATAACAACTTATGAATCTTGATCTGATTCATTTTATATATTTCTTTTAATTTTCACAGTTTGTTCTCTTTCTCTAATACATCTCTGAATATTTCTTGACTTAACATTTTATATTTTTCTTTCACTTTTTTCTATATATTCTAAGAACACTTTTTATATTGCTCTTTAAAATGCACCCACTGTACTGTCCAGTTTTCATATAAATCTTTCATACCTATATGATGTTTCCAGAGTGCAATAAGTTCCTTTCTTTCTACTATATCCAAATATTTTTCATTAATACATTTTACTCCTTTTCCTATCTGAATATATTCTTAATTTTCTTGTCTTTCATCCAAATCTCTATATGATCAGAAAATTCATTATACCTTTTTAACTTTTAAACTTTCTGAAATTAAAAAATAATCTATTTCAGTTTTAATTTTATTTCTTTCAAAAATTGAGCACTTCCACTGGAAAGAGTCGGACTTCTTAACCAATGTTGCAATAGAACTGGATAAAGACAACAACAACCAAAGCTGTTAAAACACTTTTTTAATAGGAACTGGTAAGCGCTTTCGTATAACACTTCATCAGACCATGAACTCATACTAAAACACAACATTTAAATATACAAGCAGTAAATCAGTTAACCAATTAACTTATAAAACAATTAATGCAGCAATCTTCTGGTTTTTAAATAAGGTTTTAAAGGGATGCTGTCATTCAAGCCAAAGTTTTTATCTGCTTGCAGCTTCAAAATCCATTTCAATTTTTCACATTCTATTTTATTTAACAGGCTAACTCCTCTAGCATTCTCATATAGAATACTTAATACCATAAATTCAAAGGTGTGACCCTCCTTGGCTTTATTGTGCTTAATCTGGGCATTTATATGGACATCTCTCCTGATGTCTCCTACATGTTCGAGCACCCAGTCTTTTAATTTTCTACTCGTCATCCCCACATAAAGCAGGGCCATTGCATATAGCTAAATAAAACAAATTTGCAGTAACACAATCAGCATAGAAATTAACCTCATATTTTACTCCTGTAGTTGGATGGATAAAAAAGTTTTCTTTGAAATATAAGGACAGGCTTTACAGTTATGACAGGGAAATGTACATCTCCTATATGAAACCTTAACCACTTTCAATTTTCTCCCGTAACAAAGCCTTTGTTTCAATGACCATCCATTCTTGAAAGCAAATGAGGGACTTGGGCCAACAATACCTCTAATTTTCTTATCTACTAGCAAAACCTGCCAGTTATGTTTGATCATCTCACACACCAGGCCTATACTACTTGCATATGCCAAGCTGATTCTAAGTTTCATATCCAATACATCCGTATTAACTTTAACATCCATACAATGGTCAGAATAAAAAGGTCTTCCTACATTGTCCCTCAGCCCTTTAACCTGTGTCAGAACTTCCAGAATTTCTTCACTCCTGTATCCCCTTTCAACAAATTCTTTTTAAAGAGTGCCAAAAGCATCATCTAATTCCTTTGGCTCAGTATGCAGCCTAGACACTTTTAAAAAACTGGATCTTCATAGAGCTTTTAAATACAAACTGAGGGTGCATACTTGAACGATGATGTTTACTATTCTTCTAACATGCTTTTCTAAAACGTCTGGTCCCAAATTTACCTTCTTAATCTTTAAATATACTAACATCTAAAAATTCTAAGTTGAAAAAAGAATAAGTAGCCGTAAATTTAAAAAAAAAATCTGTGGTAGTGTTAAGTTGAATAAAATCAAGTAAAGCATGCCTCTCCCCTTCCCACAGCAAAACCACATCATCCACAAATCTTTTGTAGAAGATGACGTTCTTTCCATATACCTCACTTTTATGTACATTAGTATCTTCCCAGTATGCCATGGTCAAGTTGGCATAGCTTTTGGCACATGCTGTACCCATAGCTATGCCCAGCCTTTGAAGAAAATAACCATCCTGGAAGGTAAAAATGTTATTCTCCAATACCATATTCAATAAGGAGATAACCAGATCTATTTGTATTCTATCATATCCTGTTTCTGAGGTTAAAAAATAACTAAGTGCTTGAGAGCCATACTCATTCGGGATTACCGTGAATAGAGTTTATACATCTAACGTCACTAACCACAGGTCTATCTTTCTTGGAAAACTTTCTACAAAGTTGTATAGGCTAACCAAGAAATCCTCCGTGTCTTTAAGCACTGCCGGAGCTTTGCTCAAGACCTTTTTTAACCTGTCTTCTACATAGATCAATAAAGGCTCAGTTATCCAGCCTTGCCCAGCTACTATTGGTCTCATTGGAGGCTGTGTCCTGTGTTTGTGAATTTTAGTGAGTCCATGCATTGTTGGAATGAATGGATCCTCCACAGTAAAGTAAGAATAAAACTCATAACACAATCTACCAGTAACCAATAACTCATACAACTCACTGCTAAAAGCATTTACAATTCTATTAACAGCAGACAGATCAATTTTGAAATAAACATTAACATCAGATAAATGCTTCAACATAGTCTCCTCATAAAAAATGTCATCCATTAGAATAATCACACCACCTTTATCAGCAGGGCTATGTGAATTTGTTCTTGTTGACTCAACTGTTTCAGAGCTAAATTCTTATTGAAAGATAATTTATAAAAACATTTAGTCTTTCGTGTTTTACCAAAAGTTAAAATTGTAAGATCATTCTCACATAAATTCAAAAACTCTGTTAATAAAGGGTGTAAAACAGGATTCATTAAACTAGGCTTTTTAAACGTACTCACCATGGAAGCACAACCATCAAACAAAATTCTAAGCATCCCATTTCTTACAAAGTAACTTAGTTCCAAAAGTACATCACTGTACACATACTTATTCAAAGGGATAAAACATAAACGCTTCTCTAAGAGTTTCAATTGTTCAGTTAACTCGAGAGGAAATATGAAAAACAAGAGAGTTCACTGCTTCCCCTTCTTCCTCCCTTGCGATATAATCCATTCGTTGCTGTCCGATGCTCGTCTCTTTGGCCTAGCTGCGTTTGGCTTATCTTTGCTACTTCTGCTGCCACTTCAGCAGGGCCATGAGAACTGGAAGTATGCCATTTTTTGCTGGTTTGAAATTTAAAGGGGCTTTCAGCTCCAACTGTTTAGGTCTCACATCACTGGTGCCCTACTATTGCCTTCCAACAGAGAACTGTCACCAGTCACGTTATCAGCTGAAGTATTAACAGTAATAGTTGAACAGTTCTGCTTTATATTTCCTGCAATTCCTAAAACAGGTTTCTTCCTCTGAACATCTGCTTTCAGTTCCACTGACTGCTCATTGCTCTTAATAGTGTTATTTACAGAGTTACTTTTCAGCCACACAAACACATTGCCCATAGAGAAATCATTATAGTCTCTCATTAACTTACATTTTTTCTGCTGTTGCATTTTTTGTCCAAATTCTGACACATTATTTAATATTCAGTTCACTTCTGTGACATTTCTCTTATAAATCCAGTGTTTATTTTCCCATAACTTTAACTTACCACTCCTTAAAATTTCAGTAACTATTTTAACATCACAATTATTCTTTTTTTTCTCTTAGGTTACAATTAAAATCCCCCGCTATTATTATATTCATATACATATACATAATTAGGTATACATTTGAACATTGTCTCTCTTTCTTTTTGGTAACATATGCGTATAAAGTTACAACTCTGTATACATATTTTTCCATCTTATGTTTAACACTGTTATTCTACCTAGTTCTACTATTGTAACATCTAATATTTTAATGTCTTCTTGACATAATACACATATGCCCGAACATGTTTCTTTACTTATGCTCCAAATAAAAGTACCATTCCAAAATGTTTCTGTTTGTGTCATTTTTGCTTCTGTTAATAATCTTATGCCCTCTAAGATTAGTACTTCATTCCAGCACACCATTGTAATATACTTATTCTTCTCTTAATGTTTTTTTCAAACTGTTCACATTTAAAGTTAATATTTTCAGCTTTGACAGAACAGTTATTATAGTATAATTCCTATCCTTTACCTTTCTTATTTTCTCTAAACATTCACTTTAAAATGTATTAAACCAAATAACTGATAAAAATAAAAATAATAAACTCTGTGATAAACCAAACCGTGCTTTAATGCAGAAATTCAGTAAAAATCCAGTAAGCACTTTCGTCTTTTCATAAACAAGACTTCTTCAGACTGAATTAAAACCTCTCACTTCATTCATTAAATACTAAAAGATATCATCACATGACATTCCCAATTAATGTCCTAACCCTTTCTTTCTCAAATAGGCTACAAAATCTTCTCTGTTGGAGTTCAATAAACTAAAAATTGAACAATTGAATAATAAAATAAATTCTAGTTTCTTTTCTCTTAAAGATCAGTTGACTGCTGACAATTTTGTTGCCAAATTTAGTCTTATTCAAGACAAATTAGCAAAAGAAAACGACCTTTTGTCCAGACGGAAAATTTAAAAAGTTTCAGCGCAACCTTAAAGAATATGAGGAAGGGAATGCTTATATTAGAGTAACAACAGGGTGCACTGACATAGCGGCTGATGCAACCTGCTTGAGAATCGAAAATGAGGCAGTATTGACTGCAAGTGGAGACGAGGAAGGGCCAAGACGCTCGGAATGTCTAGCGCAGCGTGGGCAACAAAATGAAGCAGTGATTTCCAATGCACAAGCTTGTCCTATGCCTTCACAAGATTTTCAGCAGGGACAGCAGGAGGTGCAGGTTTATCAGAAAGGGCTGAATGGCCGAAGGACTTGGGCAGAAGTAACATCATCTACCACAGGGAATTACAACAATCAGTCCAAGAAGAAGGTGTGGAAGAAATGGAAGAAATAACTGTTTTTTCAGGTACTTCTGATCCTAGCAGTTACTTAATTGTCAATTTATCATCCAAACTTTTGGATGCCAGGACTTGTGACATTCTGAGTAGGGGTTGGAATTTTGTTCCATCTACCAGAGCGAACTAGTGTGATGTGCTGAATGAGCTGAGAGATTTTGTCAGGAAGCTGAATTTCAAAGTTTTGTTTAAAAATAGTAACAACAATGTAAGTAAAGAGTTCAGTAGACCAAGTACTTTTAATCCTCCTTTGAGAAAGGAATTGGAAATGTTTCTTAGTATAACTGAGCTTGAAATTATTGAATTGTTGAACAACAAAAGTATTTTCAAATATCATAATATGTCTGCAAACGAGCACAGGCTGTTTTTTGATTTAGTTAATGATGGCAAAATTCTTGTTAGCAAAGCAGATAAAGGAAATGCTTTGGTAGTACTAGATAGAGATTATTATGATATGAAAATGTATCACATGTTGGCTGATGATGAATTATATGAAAAAGTTTTTCTGCTGTTAAAAAATGATATTGTTTTATTGATTCCTTAATTGAGGAATGGTTTTATACAGGAAGGATCACAGAGGATACTAAGAAATATATTTCAAATGCAGCTCCTAAATTTAGCAGAATTTTTGGCTTGGCTAAAATACATAAAGATCTGGAAGACCCTATGTTCAGACCTATAGTAGTAAGTGAAGGGACCAAAACTGAAGCCATTTCTATTTTTGTAGACAAACATTTACAAAAGGTAGCCGTCAGAGGTAGTGCTTATATTAAGGACACCTTTGATTTTATTGGACACATCAAAAAAGTGAATGTTATTGAGTCGGACATTTTAGTCACTTTAGATGTGAAGTCTTTATATACCGTTATTCCCAATGAAGAAGGAATGGAAACAGTGAGATTAGAGCTTTTAAGTTCAGGTTTGTTTTCCAATAATACTACTAGTTTACTTATGGAAATGTTAGATGTTATTTTGAGCTACAACTACTTCAAATTTAAAGATGATTTTTTCTTAAAAAAAAAATGGAGTAGCAATGGGTGCAGTGATAGCACCCAGTTATGGCAACATTTTCATGAATGGTTGGGAGAAAAGACATATTTTGATTGATACATTCAAAAACAATATACTTTGTTACAAACGCTTTATAGATGATGTGTTTATTGTTTGGAGAAAGGGTTGGAATCCCTTGAATCTTTCTTGCTGCATATAAACAGGGTTTGTACGTATTTGAAATTTATTTCAGTTTTGAATGACAGAAGTATTTCATATTTGGATGTAGTAGTGTACAAAGAAAATGGCAAGTTAGCTACTAAAATTAACAAAAAGAATGTGCAAAACAATGCATATTTACACTTTTCCAGTATGCATTCCAGATATATGAAAGAAAATATTGAGATCTGCGCTTTTGCCTTATCCCTCCCTTTACCAGCTCCCTGGTAAGTGATTCACTTTTTTTTATTTAAGCCCAAGCCCTTTAAAAAAAAACCCTTATTAGTTATTATTTAATTATTTTATTTTTTGACAGAGAAAAATCCCTGTCTTTTCTAATTTATTTTAGTCAAACTTTATTAATGGTCAGCTGATGAGGGCACATCAACTTACTTTAGATGATGCTGATTTTATTAAAGAGAGCAACGCTATATGTAACAAGTTTGTAGCTAGAGGCTATTCAAATGAATTAGTGAGAAGTAAACTTAGTGAAGTCAAAAGAACTAGAGAAAATTTAGAAGTTTTTTCTAATAAAAATATCAACAATGACTTTGGAACTGCTATGCAAATATTGAATAGTGTAGATTCGGAAGCCATCAAACAGATTATCAGAACAAACTGGAAAATTTTGAAGAGCAGTGAAGAAGTACTAGAAGCAGTTGGTAATTGTCCACGCTTTCTGTACAAAAAGGGAAAGAGTTTTAAAAACTTTTTCCAAAGCAGTTTGATTGCCAGGTCTTTTAGTACAAGAGGCGGGATGGAAAAATGTTTGGCATGCAATTTCTGTAATTTAATTTATGAAGGAGTCAGTGAAATTGTTATTAATGATGTAAAAATATATGTCAACAAGGTTTACACATGCAAATCAAAGTGCTGCCTTGGCCAAATTTCCATTAGTAGTGTTAATACCATCTCAGGGCTCCCATGAAAAGAAGTTATAACCTAGTGGGACTAACCTGGTCAACAAAGGATAAATAAATAAATTAAAATTTCTGGCTACTGCTGAAGTATGCTTTGTATAGGTATTCCCCAAGTATCTATGTCTTGGTCTCCAGAAGGAGATCTATATGCATTACTCTCATAATAACCCTTGCTGCTCCATGCTATACTTTCCTGGTAGCTTTATAGACCTAAAATATGTGATCTTTATCTACTTTCTCTCCTGTACAGATTGAGCAGCAATCAGAAGTAGCAAACCCTTTATTAGCAATCTTAAATGGGGTCCAGTAATTTCCATATGTTAATCTCAGTTGATGTCCTAACAGATAGGGAGATAGCTTACTGATAGCTAAGAGTAGTAGTGTCTCCTCTCCTTCAGTATCAAGTTGATTTCCTCATCAGGGTAGATGCCTTAGTGCTGTACTTTTTACCATACAGCAAATATATGTGGGTTAGTTTTGGTTATCCAAATAAAAAACTTTGACATCATTCTTTTAAATACAGTTTCCTTTTTTATACATTTTTTGGCTCCCACCTCACAGCTAACCATCAGTTATCCTACTCAACCTCTGGTTGTCTGAAGCTTGCTTTCCTCCAGACCCAATCTGATATTCAGAGGCAGAAAAAAGACTGCAGCCTACCAATACAGAGTTTTACTGCTGCAAAAGAGAGAGCTGCAAAATATTGCCTAACGGAGAGACTGACTTACTGGATGTGAATACAGATTTAATCTTTCCAACCCAGAGAAGTACCATATTCATAGCTAATATTGAGACTTGTGAAGTCTGACAGTGTTCTGCAATATTATTCATTGGAAGTGAGCTAGCAGTGTGAGTTTCTTTTGGCTGTTGGTTACCTTTACCTTGCTATAATATGCTCATCAATGTTCATCATTTTCACTGTTGCAGTCCTAACCAGTGGGCTATCCGGCTCCCAGTAGACCTCGATCGGCCAAAATAGCAAAGGTAAGTAAAAATGACATCGGCTGTCATCGGTTGTAAAGGACGTCAGGGCGTCCAATACAAAGGGAGGCAGCCAATGTCACTTCCTCAGTCTTCCTTGCCGTGGAGCCCGAAGCAGAAGTATTTCTTGCACGAGTGCAGGTCGGCAGTTTACCCTTTTTGTTTCCGACTACAAAGTTGAAGTCATCTACATCTAAGTACCCCATTGGGGATCCTCTTTTCTTGCCTTAATGAATGTCAGAAAAGGTTAATACTTATCTTACCTGTGGAAAGCAGATTCTCCATAGAGATTTTCATTCCTTTTGTATTATTTGTTTAGGCCTTGACCACGACATTCCTAACTCTGATCTCTGTGCTTCCTTTAATCCGCTTACTATTCATCATTGGGCTAAGCTTTTAGCTAAACATTTTGGAGTTTGGCCTAAGTTTGTCGGTATGGCGTCCGCTGGTCTTCAGGCTTCAGATATCCCCAAGAAACGTAAGGATAAGGACCGTGACAGGCTTCCGAAGGTCAAGTCCTGGGATGATGTTAAGCTGGTTGTCAGTCATGCGGTAGCCAGCGACGCGCCTTTGCAGCCCCTGCAGCCTACATATTTTCAACCGCAGGTCTCGGTTGAGATAATTTCAGAGGCCCCCAGGCCTCCGACTTCCATTTTGCTTTCTGACCTTCCGCCTGTTGCCTCTTTAGCTGGATCTGGAGCCACTAAGCTGACTCCGGTGTCCGAGGCCTCTGTTCTTCATTCAGACAGCAAGCTAATACTGACAGCTTTGGCTGAAACTTCAGCAGTTGCCAGGCCTCCCGAGTCCTTCAGACTTGCAGGTAAATCTTCCAGTCATAAGCCTGTGAAGAAGCAGGCTCCAGTTTCCTCTCGTTCCCCTCATTCTCAAATGGGTAAAATGTCTGATGACCTTTTGACTCTTATTAGGGGTTCACAGCCTCCTCCTTCAAAAAGAGGTAGGGATGTCTCTCCTGAGGCTTTATCTTGTTCATGTTCTGATACTTCTAGCATTTCTGTTGATGAAGAGGAAGTTTCTCAGGCTTTCTCTTCTTTTGAGGATTCAGACGCAGAGGAGTTTGTCCCTTCTGTTTCTCCTCCAGAAGATTTCTCTTTTGGTGATACTTTAAATACTCTCAGGGAGCATTTTAAGTGGGAAAGTCAGGATTATCCCATTTCTAAGAAAAGGATTAGGGAGTTTTTGGATTTGCCTCAGCATAAGCCTTTGGCTATTCCACCTGTGTTGGAGGTGGTTGATGATGTTTTTCTGGAAAATTCCTTGACTCCAAATTCGGTTCCTCCTGCTCCCAGGAAACCTGATAGGTATTATAGAGTCCCTGATTCTCATTTGTTTCTTTTCAGGAATCCGTTGGCTGATCCAGAGGTTATTTCTCAATGCCCTAAAGGAGTTGAGGCCACTGTTACTAAACATCCTGTTCCTTCTGACAGGGTATCTAGGAACCTAGATAGGTAGGGTAAAAAGGTCTACTAATTGTCTTTTTCATATGTTGAAGTACCAGCAGCACATCTTGGAAGCTATTAAGTCTAGGATAGCAAGTGTGCCTCTGTTGGCGGTGAGTAAGGATATGCAGGATTTGCTGAATTCTGCCAGTCTTGTCAATAAACATTCATTACATTGTGGTTTTGACATTCTAGAAGCCTCCTGTAGGGCTACAGCTACTGGCTCTGTTATTAGAAGGCATGCTTGGCTCAGGGAGCAGCCGCTACCAGAGCCTCTCAAGGCTAAGCTTTTAGATGTACCTTTGCATAAGGACAGTCTTTTTGGCAGCAAAGCAGAGGAAGTGCTCAAGAATATGGAAGATAAGGCCAAGTGTATGCAGACAGTTAAAGACTTTATGCAAATTCAGCCTCCTCACTTTAGCAGGAATTACCCTTCTAAGTGTTGGACATTCCCTGATACCAGCAGACAGAACCATTCTAGGACTAGAGGTTACAAATCTTCTAGGGGACAGGTGGCTACCCCTCAAAGGTCTAAGCGTTCACAGGCTTCCTCTTCCAAGGCGGGAAGTTCTAAGCCTGCATCTCAATCTAAACATTCTTAATGACTCTGTCCAACTTCTGCCTGTTCTTGCCTGCCTGGAAAGTCCTTTAGGGGGAAGGTTGGCCCTTTTTTGCAAATGTCTGGCCCACCATCACGGACGACAAATGGGTACTTAGAACTGTATCCCTAGGACACAAGTTTTCTTTCCACACCTTTCCAGTACCCAAAGGATTCCCAGAAGCTCCTCCAAACCAAAGGGCAGAAGTAGAAAAGCAGATTTTGTCTCTGTTGCATCTGGGAGCAATATAATCAGTTCCTGCTCAGCAGGTAGGCCAGGGTTTCTATTCCAGACTTTTCCTAGTTCCAAAAAAAAAAGGCACCTGACATCCTATCCTAGATCTATCCATCCTGAACTCTTTCTTGAAAATTCCAAAGTTCAAAATGCTCAATCTGCATCATTTGCTGCCAGTGTTAGAAAAGGATTCCTGGCTGGTAATGTTGGATCTCAAAGAAGCTTATCTGCACATCCCTATCAGGGAAAGTTGCAGGTAATACCTTAATTTCAGTGTGGGCAAGTAACATTATCAATTCTCTGTGCTGCCCTGTGGCTTATCTACTGCTCCCAGAGATTTCACAAAGTGCCTGGCTGCAGTCATTGCTTTTTGCAGGCAGAAGAAAATTCAGATTTAGCCATACTTGGACGACTGTCTAATTCAAGCAACTTCTCAGGAACAGCTGTTAAAGGATCTAGAATTTGTAAAGACTCTGCTCTCTTCCCTGGGTTACACTCTCAATGAGGAAAAATCAAAAATGGTGCCCAGACATTTGCAAAAAAAGGCCAACCTTCCCCCTAAAGAGATAACATTCCTGGGGGCGAGTCTGAACACAGCCGCCCAGATGATATATCTCACCCAGGAGAAGCAGACAACTCTTTCAGTTTACTTCAAGGACTTGACAAGCCTGTCCCAGCTCCCTGCAAGGAAATACCTGCAAGCTTCGGGGTTCATGGCCTCTTGCATTCTCATGATTCCATATGCAAGACTGCATATGAGGAAATTGCAGTGGTACCGCAAGAACATTTGGTGTCAACACACACAGGACCTGGATGTGATAATTCCTCTGCTTCCATGTCTGCAGACAGAGTTTCTATGGTGGGTAACAGCCTGTCTACAGAACAAAGGCATGCCTTTTTGCCCACCCCTTGCCACTCAATTTCTTACCACAGACTCATTGGACTATGCCTGGGGAGCTCACCTGGATGGCAGATGCATACAGGGAAGTTGGAATGCCCAGCAGATGCACCTGCATATACATTTAAAGGAGTTGATGGCAGTCCAGCAGGCCTTACTAGCTTTCAAGCATCTTTCTCCAGGGACCCTGCTTGTCAGAACAGACAACACCACAGTCATGTGGTACAACAGCAACAGGGAGGGACTCATTCTTACCTCCTGTGCAGACAGAGCATACGTTTTTGGTCCATAGCAGCATCCCTGGGCCTGCATCTCCTAGCTCAGTTTCTTCCAGAAAGGCTCAATGTTTTAGCAGACCAGTTGAGCAGACAGACCTTGGATCTTCACGAGTGGCAGCTGAACAGAGCAGTTAGTTTCAGCATCATTCAATGTTGGGGTACTCCTTAAATGGATATTTTCTCCTCTTCAGGCAACCATCTTCTCCCTCTTTTTTGCACCAGACAGCATCACAGCAGAGCCTGGAAAGTGGATGCTCTGTCCTTCCCTTGGACGCTGCTTTCAGTTTATGCCTTCCCTCTTCTTCCTCTTCTTCCCAGAGTATTATTGAAGATCAGGGACGAACGACCAAGGACTATTCTCATAGCTCTGGACTGGCCCAGACAGCATTGGTATCCATTGCTTCACAGTCTCTCCCAATTTCCTCCTTGGCATCTTCCTCTGAAGCCAGATCTTTTGGTTCAGGAAGGGGGAAACATTCTACATCCTCATCTTCAGTCTCTCCATTGCTTTTTGCAGGTAAAAGAAAATTCAGATTTATCCATACTTGGACGACTGTCTAATTCAAGCAAATTCTCAGGAACAGCTGTTGAAGGATCTAGAATTTGACTCTTCTCTCTTCCCTGGGTTAAACTCTCAACGAGGAAAAATCAAAAATGGTGCCATCCAAAGAGATAACATTCCTGGGAGCGAGTCTGAACACAGCCACTCAGATGATATGTCTCACCCAGGAGAAGCTGACAACTCTTTCAGTTTACTTCAAGGACTTGGCAAGCCTGTCCCAGCTCCCTGCAAGGAAATAACTGCAAGCTTTGGGGTTCATGGCCTCTTGCATTCTCATGATTCCATATGCAAGACTGCATATGAGGAAATTGCAGTGGCACCTCAAGAACATTTGATGTCAACACACACAGGACTGGATGTGATAATTCCTCTGCTTCCATGTCTACAGACAGAGTTTCTGTGGTGGGCAACAGCCTGTCTACAGAACAAAGGCATGCCTTTTCGCTCACCCCTTGCCACTCAAGTTCTTACCACAGACTCATTGGACTATGCCTCGGGAGCTCACCTGGATGGCAGATGCATACAGGGAAGCTGGAATGCCCAGCATATGCACCTGCACATACATTTAAAGGGGTTGATGGCAGTCTAGCAGGCCTTACTAGCTTTCAAGCATCTTCTTTCTCCAGGGACCCTGCTTGTCAGAACAGACAACACCACAGTCATGTGGTACATCAGCAACAGGGAGGAACTCATTCTTACCTCCTGTGCACACAGAGCATAAGTCTTTGGTCCATAGCAGCATCCCTGGGTCTGCATCTCCTAGCTCAGTTTCTTCCAGGAAGGCTCAATGTTGGCAGACCAGTTGAGCAGACAGACCCTGGATCTTCACGAGTGGCAGCTGAACGGAGCAGTTTTTTACAGCATCATTCAATGTTGGGGCACTCCTCACGTGGATCTTTTCTCCTCTCCCAGACAACCATCTTCTACCTCTTTTTTGCATCAGACAGCATCACAGCAGAGCCTGGAAAGTGGTTGCTGTGTTCTTACCTTGGACGCTGCTGTCAGTTTATGCCTTCCCTCTTCTTCCTCTTCTTCCCAGAGTATTATTGAAGATCAGGGATGAACGACCAAGGACTATTCTCATAGCTCCGGACTGGCCCAGACAGCATTGGTATCCACTGCTTCGCAGTCTCTCCCAATTTCCTCCTTGGCATCTTCCTCTGGAGCTAGATCTTTTGGTTCAGGAAGGGGGAAATATTCTGCATCCTCATCTTCAGTCTCCCCATTTGGCAGCATGGCTCATTGTATGACTCCATCCTTTTCTTCTTCCCTTTCCCAGTAGGTGGTTGATGTGCTGAGGGAGGCCAGGAGGCCTGCACTAGAAAGTCTTATGCTGGTAAATGGGAAAGATTCTCTCATTGGATGCAGGCTAGAGGGGAATCTTCTTCTCAGCCTACCCTTCCTCTGATCCTGGAATACCTGGCTGATTTGCTTCAGGGTGATCTTTCTTTTTCCTCTATCAAGATCCATGCTTCAGCTATTTCTGCTCATTGTTCTTTTGAACAACCCATTTTCTCTCATCCCCTAATGAAAATGTTTTTCAGAGGTGCTTGCAACTTAAGACCTCCCAGAAGGGTGCCTACTCCAGCCTGGGATCTTAATTTTGTTCTAGAGAAACTCACTCTTCCTCCTTTTGAGCCAGCTGCCACTTCAGATTTAAAGTTTCTCTCGTGGAAGACTGCCTTCCTCTTGGCTATAACTTCAGCAAAGAGGGTTTTGGAGCTGCATGCTTTGATGGCTGTGGAGCCTTTTCTTATTTTCCATGCAGATAGGGTCTCTCTGAGAACCAACCCCTCCTTTATGTCTAAGGTGGTTTCTAGCCTGACTCTTAATCAATCCCTACACCTTCCTACCTTCTTTCCTAATCCTCGAAATAGAGGTGAAAGAATCCTACATTCTCTTGATGTGCATGCATAGCTCAGGTTTTACTGGGACAGGACTAAAGACCTTCGGAAATCAACACAGTTATTTGTCAGTTTTGCCCTTGGAGCCCAGGACAAGGCTATTTCTAAGCAAACCATTTCTAAATGGATTACACATTGTATAACTTTTTGTTATTGCTTTCATGGCAAGGTTCCTCCACAAGGGGTTAGGACCTACTCAACTAGAGCAGCTTCCACTTCTGCAGCCTTTTTAAGGGGTGTCCCTACTAAAGATATTTTGGAGGCTGCCACATGGTCTTCTGTTCTCACTTTGACAAAGCATTATAATTTGCCTTTGTTTTCAAGAGCCAGGGCAGGGTTTGTCACTGCTGAAATGCAGGGCATTATCTCCAATCCTTGATTTTGTTGGTTCCTCCTCCCTTTTCTCTGGGCTTTGGTAATCAATCCATTGGTTAGGACTGCAACAGTGAAACATGATGAAAATAGTACAGTTGTGTACACTTACCATAAATGTAGATGTTCGGGTGTATTCACTGTTGCAGTCCTGGTTTCCCTCCCTCCTTCCCCCTTTTCTCTTTTCCTAAGGTACAGGCTAAATTTGGTATTATTTGCCAAAATGGCTTTTGGTTTAAGCCTTGTTTTCTGGGGGCTTCTGACTGTTATGCAAGAAAGACTAAGGAAGTGACGTTGGCTGCCTCCCTTTGTATCAGACGCCCTGACATCCTTTACAACCGACAACAGCCAATGTCATTTTTACTTACCTTTGGTATTCTGGCTGATCAAGGGCTATTGGGAACTGGATAACCCAGTAGTTAGGACTGCAACAGTGAATACACTTGAACATCTACATTTATGGTAAGTGTACACAACTGTACTTTCCCACTACTGTGATAGCCCTTTGGCTATGTGAGTCTGTACTGTCCAGGACACAACAGCCAACTGTCTTCCAAAAGCTCTGGCTCCCTCCCACACCTTCACTCTGAATGTTGATTGGCCAGTCCTGTGGAGGGAAATAAGCAGTCAGAGTGAAGATTTCTTTAATACTTTCTTGCCACCCTGTGAAGAAGCAGCTTAGCGGCTGCACAGTAGCAGCAGCAGGCCCTCAGGTTTGATTGTGGCAAGTAAGCCCCCAATGTGGAACCCTTCCACACAGAATATTGCCCCTTTAAGAGAAAAAAATTCTATTTTAACAGGGCTTTTAGCAGTGTTTCCCCTTTAAGAAACCTGGTATCTTTCTAATATAAGAATTTACATGAGAGGTCCTCTATTTTAAGTTTTAAGCTATTTTGGGGTTATTCTTCTGAGAAAATGTACTGCTTATGTAAAGTTTATGTATTTTTTTGGAAAATTTGGTGTCCAGCAGTGTTTTATTTAAGCAGAAACAATTACTGGGTATGTTAGTGCTTATGTTCAATGTGTGACAACTTATCTGCCATTTTGTCTGTCAGATGAATTTTGAAACAGAGGATTTCGGACAGGACCTTGATGTGCTGCTTATGCACTACTGTGTTTGGGGAACTGTTATGTGAGTGTAAGTGTGTGTGCTGCTTGTGAACACTGTTTGACAACTTACCTTTCAACTGACTAATTCTAATGAAGCATACTGCATTCAACACATCCTCCTTAGTCACAGCATGGATACTTAACCCACTCCAGTTGGTCCATCTCCTGCTATAACTAGAAATAAAAAAGCAACTTACCAAAGAGCCCTTGCCAACTCAATGGGCTCAGTCAATGCCTCAACAATGGTGGGTGACTCTGTAGTGACCATAAGTCTTTTCTTAGACCACTCTCTTACCTTCCACTGATGTAATCCTTTCAGCCACCATGAATCAGGGAACATTTTCAGCTGTTCCAGTGTCCAATCCAGGCATGGGAGAACCATTTCTTGTGGGTCAGGGGGACACTCCAAAAGATATTGCTCAGTGTAGCCAGGGAAAGAAACTTCTTGATGGGGTAGAAGTACCTTCTCTGGGGCAATCTTCAGTTAAACCTGTAAAGAAAAAACAAAACGTTAAACAGTTTTTGTTTAAAGATATGGTGCCTCTTAGAAAAGATGATTTTCTTATTTTAGCTGGAAAAATGTTACAGGCTGTTAATCCTGGTGCTTATAAATCCATATCTGAAAATGATGTCAGTAGAGATATTTCTGAGGAAGACGTGTCAGAAGATTCTGACATAGGCAGGGATTCTTCTCTTGCAGATTTGCAGGCCAGACTTCTGATTCAGAGGAAACTTGGTCCTCTCAACCTCTTTTGGAGGAATTTTCCTTTTCTCAGACAACAGCCAGGATGAATGAGGTGTTTTTATGAAAACAAATGAGATACTATGACATTCCAAGTAGATATGCCTCATTCTAATCCCATACCTCCTGTAGTGTCAGCTTTGGAGGATGTACATAATAATGCCTGTAACAATCCTGATTGTCAACCTGTCAGTTCCTTTAAAGACAGATAGGCTTTCCAGAGTATCTCAAAATAACAAATATGTGTTTTTATACATCAGGTATAACTCTGTAGCTATAACCACATCTTTTTCAGCTGAGAATGGCCTCTTAATGTCTTCCAGTCCTTCCCCTGTGTGCAAAGAAGTAAAGGTATTGGAAAGCTTTGGTGAGATAATACTTTCTTTCACTTTGGTGTATAGAATTCTTAGCTATCAGACATATGTGGAAGTTTGTTCAGTTTTATTTTTGTTTTTGCAGACAATTATCTACTGCATTTTCTCCAGAAGGTAGTGCCTGTCTGAATTCTGTTGTTTCTAACATTTCTCAAGTATCAAAACATGCCTTAAACAGTGTGTATAATTGTGTCTGGGGCCACTGCTACTGCTTCAGTATTGGGACATATCCCTGGGTAAGTTTTCTGATTAGGTAAAGTAGGAAATTTTAAATTCAGCTTTAGATAAGGAAATTTTTGTTTGACCTATCTGCTACTCAAGTCCTCAAACAATTTGATGAGAGAGGGAAATTAATTCAGAGAGTCTCCAGGATTTTTCAACCCTCTCCTTACAAATTTCCTCATTTTCTTTTCCCTGTTGTTCCAAACAGAGAATCAGAAGGAGATGGAAGGAGGGGAGCAAAAATAAATTAGGATCTTTTCCAAAAAGGACAGTCTATTACTTCAGAACGATTATACCAGCATTATTTTCCCCAGCCCCCACCCCTTCTGCCCCTGCTTCTCAAAATTTGTCCTGAAAACTGGCTCTGTTCATTCCCCTTCAGCAACAGATTTTTTCAGGTTGTTCGTTGTTAAAAGTTGTTCAAGAGGGATATGGTTGTCACTGGATACAAATGCCTCCTTTCAGTAGAGCTCCTCCCTATCCTCTGAACCAAACAGAGTTTTTCCTCATATTCTTCAGCAGTTACTCACCCTAGAAGTCTTAGAATGTGTGCCGTTAAATCAAAGGAGCAAATGATTCTGTTCCAAAATGTTTCTGGTACCAGAGAGGCTAATTGAAGACCAGCTGTAAATCTTTCTTTGCTAAATCTGTATCTGAAAGTTTCAAAATTCAAGATGTTGACCCTTCATAATCTGTTAACTTTCATTCCCCAAAGAAGTTTTTAGTGACATTAGATTTAAAAGATAACATTCCCATAGCCAGAGAAATCAGGAAATTTCTCAGATTTTCTGTGTCTGGGTCACAGTATTAGTTCTTTGTGTTACCCTTTGCGTTATCTACAGCACCAAGGGTGAATACGTGGTATATAACTCCAGTCATACCTAATTGTAGGCTGAATGGCATTCACATCTTTCCTTTTTTAGATGACTTACTCATCTTTGCAGAGTCTTTTCCCAGATATCAAGAGTCATTACAATGGGTTTCTTCTTTTCTGACTAATCTGGAGTTTCTGATAAATATTCAGAAGTCTTCCTAGCCTTCTTCACACAGGACTGTCTTTCTATGCTGTCCCATACACACCTTGCAGCAGAAGGCATTTTTGACACAGGAGAAGGTGGAATTTTACCTGGAAACTTTCTTGAGCTTCTCAAGTCAGTCTCAAACCTCAGCCAGAGAGTATCTTGGGATACTGGGGTTCATGGCAAACCTCAGCCAGAGAGTATCTTGGGATACTGGGGTTCATGGCCTCTATGATTCTCATGATTTCTCTTGCCAGGTTACACTTAGCAGAGTTTAGTGGTTTCTAAAAAACACATGGATCAAGCATTTGCATTCTGTGGAATTTCAGATCCCAGTACTGGGCTTTGTCAAAAAAGAACTGCACTGGTAGAGACTTCAAACAGATATAAATCCAGTTCTCTCCTTTTCTCTTCTACCTCCAAGAAAATCTGTAACTACAAATGTCTTAGATTTCACTTGGGATAGTTTCTATAAAGATAAAAGTGCAAGGCCTTTGGAACTCATCAGACAAACTAAAGCATGTCAGTGACAAAAGAGTTGCTGGCTGTGATCCTGTCCTAAAATCTCTGTCATATATGGTCCGACAGACCTCTTCAGATGATTACTAAAATCACCACAGCAATATAACAAATAAACAAACACAGGGGCATCAGGTCATACCCTCTGAGCAGGCTGCCTGTGATGGCTTGGGAGGTAGCTCTTCAGCACAACTAAACCATGCTGTTATCTGACATTCTTTGTGAGCAAAACATTGTGGCAGACAAGCTGACCATGAGCAGGACCAGACCATTATGAATGGAAATTGAATGAGGGGCGGTTCCATGAATTGATCTAGTTGAGAAGGATCATTTCAAGTAGCTGTATTTGCCTCTTTTCAAATCAGGCAACCTACAAAAATTGTGCTCCACAACTCCATGGCAAAGAAGTCTGGAAAACCAATGCCTTTTCTTTCCCATGATCAGGAATGTTCCTTTATGCCTTTCCACCCTTTCCACTGATATCCAGGGTAATTCTGCAGATTCAGAAGGACTCCTGAAAGATCATTGTGGTGACCCTTTTTTTAGCCCAGGCATCATTGGTTCTCCAGTCTTATTGAATCGGTCAATAGCAATTAGCACAAGCTTCCTCTCAAACTGTACCTACTCACACAAGACCGGGGGAGTTTGATGCACTCAAATCTCAATCATCTTTAACTAACTATCTGTGTGACTCCATTCTAATTCCCTTTAGATGCTTCTTTCCAAAGGATGTGTGGCAGCTACTAATTGAGGCAAGAAAGCCTGCAACCTGTGCTAGAGAATCTTATATTGATAAGTGGAAAATACTTTCTTTTTGATGCCTAGCCAATACCCAGGGCTCTATGAGGGTTTCTGTATCACTGGTGCTTAAATATCTGTATGAGTTACTTCCTTTTGGCTTCTTTTATTCCTCTGTCAAGGCACATCTAGTGGGCATTACAGCATGTCTGCCTATGGATCTTCCACTTTCCTTTATATTTTTAGTGAAGCAGTGTCTTAAGGGAGTTTTGCACCTGAGACTTCCTTGTAAACAGGTTGCTCCTTCCTAAAATCATAATTTTATGCTGGAAACTTAACCATCTGATGTTGTCAATCTTCATTCATTCATGTCAGTTCGGTTTCGGTTCCATCCTCGGAACAGACTCGTCCTTTGTAACAAGCTTGCACCAGCCAGAAACTCTCAAGCTAAGGTTACCCATAGTGCCTCTCTTCCCTTCCCTTCAGATTTCATTTGCCGCATAGAGTTTCAAGACGAGTCAGGCCATGCTCTCAAGCTAAATGTTTATATTTCTATATATTTCTTGATATTGTTTATTTTTTACAGCTCTCCTTTTGTTTTTTGTTTTTTGTCGCTTCACTATATATTACTAAATTAATGTGTGAGCACTGTTTTTTATATCCTTTTTACCAAATTGGTATTGCTTCCTTACCATAGTTGGTATAGGCCCCTCCCTTCCCTTTTTCCTCTGGTAACTCTCAAATACCATTGTTGGTATTCTTTCCCCTTTCATCTCTTACCCTTATGAGTATTTCTTGTGTTACCATTGTTGGTACACTTAAAAAAAAAATCTTTCACTTGCTCTGTTTTTCCGTTATTTTGTGTGTTTGTGGGTGATTGCGTGAACGGTTGTTCACTTTTGTGATTTATCTGATTTAACTGATAATGGCTGACAAAAAAGGTACCACAGGCTTTAAACAATGTGACAAATGTGGTAGGAAGATCTTTCCTGCGTGTATTGTTTAGGAGTGCCGCATTTAGAAATCCAGCTTCCATGTGAGCTTTGTAAGGGCTTTACTGCCTGGACCCTGGCAGAGCGTAAAAATGAATTGATCTTAAAGAGGTTGTTAAAAACACCCTTTTTGGAGGCTTTGTCTTAGACAAAGATGTCAAACCCTCCGAAAAAAAGAAGCAAAGAAGAGGAGCCACTCGGTCCCAGAGTCTCCTCAGTGTCATGAACCGAAATTGTCCAAAGGCAAGGTTTCCACAGAACCGAAGCCTAAGCAATTGAAATTGGCACTGACAAGTGTCTTGGCACCAGAGTCTATGACCCCTTCCATGATGTCGTCTATTTCCATGGAACCAACTAAAATTGCCATGGTATCACCCCCTTTCACAATACCTCAGACCCTCTCGGCACCAATAATAGTTCCCCTGTGAAACTGGTCGCTTCTACCCCAACACAAGTTTCTGATACTGTGCCGAAGGTTGAACCCCTGCCCAGGACTTGATATTCCCCATCATTGACCCCTTTGCTGATCAGTACTTCAGTCCCTTTACTGATCACCCGGAATCTCCCTTGGGGATGTCTATTCATTCCACCAGGAGCCTTTAGCAGCTTGATGTAGTTAGACTGGTGGATCAGCTCTTAGTGGCTAGAGGTATTCCAGCCCCATCCAGGACCTCCCTCCCACCCAGGGTTGAGGAGTTTTCTCCACAGACTCCAACTTATCTTCCTCTTTTGACCTCCCCTCAGGATTTGTAGCCCTCGATGCCGACACCTCTCCCGGTACCAACTTCTTCGGTACCGATTGTGGATCTCACCTTGGTGCCGGAACCCACTCTGTGGACCTCAACTCAGTTGGGGCCAACCCACCCATGAGACCATGACTTGGCTGCCAGCTCCATAATCCCTAGTATGGCACGATTTTTGTCCACAGCACTGTCTATGGTTTCGGTTGCTTTGACAGTTCTGAGTCCTCTCACGGCTCCTTCTCTGGAGGCAGGCTCATTGGAGCAGAGTGTGACCCTGATTCTGAGGCTGTCTGTCTTGGTTCTGGGCTCCCATCCCTCTTCAGACAGGCCTGCCTTTCAGACTATGGAGAGAGTGCTTGCCTCAGCAGGCTCACAGTTGGCACCCTCTACGTCAGAATGTTATATCTATGTGTCCTAAGGTTCGCAGTTGTCACAGTCTACTATGTTGGAGCAGCAGGCACGGTAGCAGCAAGACACCCTACTGCAGGGCACCCTCTCTTCGGAGTCCCCTTCAGATATTCCCCTTGATGAGCCACCCTGTAAGAGATCGTACAACAGGAAGCACGTTGATTCTCCGAAAAAATCTCTTACTGATGATACAGACTTTGATGAAGGGGAAGGGTCCCCACTGTCACCCCATGAAGATGTCTCCTTTGGAGACATCCTAGAAATATTAAAGCAGAGGGGTGACTGGAATCCCACCAACCCTTCCTCTGAGGAATCTGTCTTCTTGCAGGCTTTCCGTGCCCAACCTTCTACTTCCTGGGTGAACCCGTCTGCAGATGAGTTAGTTAGTCTCCTCTTGCAATGTGCTTGGAAGGCTCCTGATACTGTACAGCCAATCCCCTGGAGACCTGACAAAATAATCTCCCCCCAGGGGATTAACCACATTGGTCCAAGGGTTTAGCGGTCGATGCTATGGTGGTGGCAGTGGTCACAAGGAAAGAACTCGCAGAAGAGAGTCCTACTGTCCATCCTCCAAACCGTGAGTCTCAGACATTGGACAGGTCAGGAAAGCAGGTTTATGCTTCAATGACCTTCACCATTCAGTTGTTGAATTATTTGGCACATTTTACCTGTCTTCAGAGGGACCTGATCACTGAACTGTCAGGAACCCTAGGAGGAGCAGTATCTGACGAAGTACATGACAAGTTGCCTCCCAGCTTGTGACCCTAGAATCGATCTCTAACTCCTCCATGCAGTTGATTGCACATACAACTGAAGGGGGTGGCCAGAGAAGTGAGTGCAGGTGTTGTCATGAGACGTCATGCCTTGATGCCATACCTCCCAACCATACCGAATTACTCATTTTGTACTGAGTTTTGGGGTCCAAATGAAAGGGTGCCACGATTCCCAAATGGCATCCCTTCATTTCCGACTTTTTTCTTTCTTTTTTATTTTTCACACGGACAGAGCTGATGTCATTACGTGCGCAATGACGTCAGCTCCATCAAGGCTACCAGCCTGTCGGAATTGAGCTTATGGAGCTCACATTGTGCATGCATTTCCAGCTGGCTGGCCGGCCTGTTCAAATGCTCTGGGAGCGGGAACAGCACTGAACTGCTGGATGGGAACAGCACTGACTGAACTACTGGATTTAACTCCGGAGATTTCTAAATGCAAGCAGGAAGTTGGGGAACTACTGGATTTAACTCAGAGCCTCTGACTGAACTGAACAGATTTATGGATTTAACTCTAGAGACTGAAGTATTTCTAGGGTAAGGAAACATTTATGTTGGTTTGAGGAAGGGTGTGTGTACTACTTTTTTCGATTCAGCGATTGCCATCCTCCGATGTACTCCACACACTGCACACAGTTAGAAAACAACAGATATTTTCCCTGGATAGTAGAAAATTGTAAAGTGATTGAAATATACTGGGCCTTAGGTAGTCTGTGCTATAAATTTGACATTTGGTGCGCTCCTTATGTAGACACGGGTTGCTGGCTATTTAGTGGATCCCATTCATTGTGTGTGTGTGTGTGTGTATGCACACAGAGTGAGTAGTCTTTATTTACATGAGCAGTTCAAACTAGATACCCAGCAACCGTTACCCGAACTATTTTTTGCATCTTTTGTGCCCAGTAATTTCATATTAACTTACTGCCTTGCACATTGGGTATTACAGTTTTGAGGCACTGCTTTATAATTCCTGTTGTGTGTTGCATTTACAGTGTCATTTTGTTTGTGGCAAATTCTGAAATATTTATGCATTTTTAAGCAAGTACTGCAGACCTGGTTGCTTTAGTGTGTAAGTACCAAAACAGCATTGCCGTCATTGAAATATCTTCAGAGTGAGTGAGGCTGTTCAACAGCTATTTTTTTCAGTAGCTTGACAGACTTTCCCTACTTTGGCTGTACTACGTAAGTTAACGCCAGTTTAATTAAACACACGACAGAACTTGAAAGTTGGCTCCTACACCCAGTCTTTTCAACTGCTGTATTTTATTTAAGTGAGTGGAGTCGTACAACTATAATGAAAAATGTTCTCTGTGAACTGAAGATTCGCTGTTCCTTTGATAACTGGACTGCAGGAGACCCTTTGTGCTTTTTTTTTTTTTTTTTTTTCCCTCGGAAGCTACAATCACTGTTTTGCTTGATGAGATGAATGGATTTTTTAGTGCTGAAAAGGACGGGGAAGGAGGTATGATCAAGCTAGAGGCTGATCGAGTGGGTGGTAAGTGAGTGGACAGTACTGTTGTCATTGTTATTCTGTCTGTGTTGCTGCTGCATAATATTAATAATAAATAATGTTAAAAACATTTAAATGTTGGCGGTTTACTGAGTTGGGGCCTCAATGCAATGTTGTTACTGGAGTATGGTTTGTGGACACAGAGACAGTTCAGGTTTGTGGACACAGAGACAGTTCAGGCAGGGAGAAACTTTTCTGGCAAATTAATGATTCGAGGATTAAAGTCACAAAATAATGACGTGCATTTTAGTTTCATCAGACTTCATATCCTTCAGAAAATGCATGCCTGATCACTGTGGCCGAGGTGCTAACAAACGCAATGAATGAAGCAAAAGTCAAACCACAACAAGTTCTGATTGAGCTTTTTTTTTTTAAACAGGAACTCTATATGTGCTGGTGGATGCTAATAGGTCAGGAATCTGGACTGAAGCAACTTATGTAAAAAGCTGTTGTGTTTGTTCTTCTTGGTGCCCTGTCAGTGAGTGTAACTTTATGTTACTGACACATTAGCCTTGCTGCTGCATATCAGGCTTTGTCCAGATTTCTTGCACTAAGACTGAGGGTGAGAGGGATGGCTGCATGTGTGGGTATTGTAGTTATTTAGCTGAATTGGTCAGGTCTGCAGTTGTAATACAAGTGAAAGAAATTTCCTTTGCAAGAGCTAATAGGAATATGTTATAGACGCATACCATGTGTTTGCTTTCAGAAAAATTACACTAGACTACTTTTCTGCTTGTTGTAACTGCTGTGCAAGGCTGCCTGCACTGAAACAGTATCATCCAAACTGCGCTAGCACTAACTAACTTCATCTACTTTTTTTTTTACTTACCATCTGACCACAAGCTTGCTTGATTTTAATGTTGTATTCGCTTTGCTGTTATTCTCAAATTAGGTAACCCACTGAACATCATTGCTACACATTAAATACGACAGGGTCTGGGCAATATTCAGGTTGTATGTTCTTCAGTTTGCATTTGAAAGTTGGTATCCCACAATTCCACTGGAGTGGGCAGGGTTACATAATTATATATGCAAATGTTACGTTAATTACCGTACAGATTTGTACCTATTTCTTATGGCCTTTGTCCAGATTTGTGATGTTTCCAGGTTGAGAGGTATGCTGGATGCGCTTGTGTGACGTCGCGGATCCCTTCAAGTCTTCCTTCTTCAATGCTGCTGTTGACGCTTCCTTGTTTGGCCCAAAGGTTAATGACACATTAAACCCAAGTGAAAGAGACTCAAATGAACAAATCCTACCAAGTAAATGGCAACTACAGGAAATTGTCGACACCAGTATTTATTAAGCGTTTTTTGTTAAGTCTGTAACCAGAACTTCATCAGATAAAAGAGTACAAAAACTTTACATTAAAAAATCCTTCCATTCTAATCATGCGCTCCAATCACAACCAATAAGCATCCTGTACCCACCCTCTTTGAAAATATGTAAATATTTTCAAGTAAACTGAAACTCATTAATTAAACACTTAAAAAAGTTTTATATGTCAGTATATAAAAACCTCTAGACATATTTTATCTAGTTAAACTTTTTAGTTTCATCAGGCATAATATAGAACAAATGTCATTTAAACCAGGGTAACACTAGGCATTCAAATGAATTTGCCAAAATAGTTCCAGTTTCTCTAATCTTAAAGCACTAGGACCACCTCTGTTGTCAGAGACAATCTGATCAATAACTCAGAATTTAAAGTAATGGTCTTGTTGTGATAGTGTGTGTTTTCCAAGGGCATTCTCTAGTTTGCCCCTATTAATACTGTATAGGTGTTGTACACCTTTTCTTTAAATTTTCTTTCTGTCTTCCAGATGTAGTAGGCAGGGCACTGCTGGCACTTGGCCAAGTACACGACCGTTTTAGAGTTACAATTGAAATTTTTGTTAGTATTAAATTTCCTACCTAATATGCCAAATGTGCAACCCAAGTCCATAAATTTACAGTATACAAACCAATCCTAGACAAAGGGAGAACACTAACTGTTGACAGAATAGATATAAATTGTACTCTAAGTGAAACAACTTTAGTACAGGACCCTCCGAACAACATTAACTTTTTGGTGAGCTTCATTACATCTTTTAGTTTGGATGCACCAAAACTTAGTAACATCATTAATAAAAACTGGGGCATTTTAATTAATGATACATCCATTATAACAAAAGTGGGTGAATGCCCAAAAATTATATTCAAAGGGGACTTAACATAAAAAAGGTATTGGAAAATACTGCCATATGTATCCTAAGGCACCCAGGTATGTTTAAAAGTGACATGTGTGCATACTGTAAATTTCAAAACTTAGAATGTTCTTATATCGACCACTATTCAGCAAAAACTGAAAATATCAAAGCAACCGAAAACTGATTTTTTTCCTAGGGAAAGAATTTGGTTGTCCATTTCTGTTGCTTCGGTATTTTCATCGCTGTGGTGGAAGGTTACGGGTTGGGTTCAGGTAAGTGTGCGATTGAGTGCGGGTTAGGTTAGTTAGGGTTAGGGTGCAGGTTAGGTATGTGTGCGATTGTGTGGACGTGAGGGTTAGGGCGGGTTAGGTGAGTTAGGGTTAGAGCGCGGGTGAGGTGAGTGTGCGATAGTGACGGCTCTTAGGGTTTGGGTTAAGGTAAGTGGATAGTTAGTGGTGTGTGTATAGTTTAGTGTAGGGTTAGGTGTAAGATTTTAGGTGTATTTGTGTGGATTGCTGTTTGTTTGGTGCGCTTGTGTTGTGTGTATGTGTTTTGGAACAGCAAATTTTTCCCTAGGAAAAACTTTGCTGTTCTGTATGTTCGATGTTTTCAGCTTTCGCTGAATAGGGGTCAATATTAGAACATTCCAAGTTTTGAAACTTTGATGTTCTAATATAGACCCTGTGTATTACCACATAAAAATGGACAAGCACTCTAGAAGATACCTCCGCATCCAGCTGGGAGCCAGTCATTACCAATTTTTCACACTGCCCTTTGGTCTCACCACAGCCCCCAGGGTGTTCACCAAATGCATGGCAGTAGTAGCAGCTCATCTAAGACTGCAAGGAATCTGGGTGTTTCCATATTTAGATGATTGGATCCTAAGTGCCCCCACCAGGCATGTACTGCTTCACACCCTATACTACACTCTGGAACTGACAGAGCTCTTGGGCATTTCAATAAACAAAGAAAAGTCAAATTTGGTACCCACTCAAAACTTCGAATTCATCAGCGCAACATTCAACATGAGAGGCTGTCTGGTTGCTCTGCCTCTTCACAGACTACAGATGTTGAGGTCACAGCTCCAACCAATACTCTCTCAAGACCTATACAACCTCAAAAAATTCTGGTATACTATTAACAATATCCTACATCCAGGAAACCCATCCACCCCCCACCCAAACTTCACACTTACTCCTCTCCAAACTGCTACTGACTTCAACTCATACTTCATAGAGTCCATTACTAAACTTATGAAGCACTCCAACTCCACCACCCCACCTGCCTCCCCCCAATTACCCTAACCCTTAACCTACTTTCAGCCTACAAACAGTATCTATCTCTTACATAAAATCACTGCTCCTTAAGCTCACACCTTGCTCTCTCTCCATAGATGGACTTCCTCTACTCTTTTTCCAACTAGCTGCTAACTCCATAGACCTACCCATCTCTGTCCTCATCAACAGATCTATTACTGAAGCTACAGTCCCAGTCATCTGAAAGAAGCTTTACACTATAACTATCCACAAGGGAGGTAACTCCACTGAACTAACTAACTATAGGCCCGTCGCAATACTATTTCCCCTATCCAAAATCTTGGAAAAATGTGTACACAAACAAATTCTCCAGCACCTCACCAAAGACAACTTAATTACCCCCACCAAACATGGTTTCTGCCCTGGCCATAGCACTTCTACAGCTCTCATCTCCTTCATCAATACTATTGCTCAAGCTAGAGAACAAAATAAACTTGCCTCTTGTCTCTTTCTTGATCTATCAAAAGCATTTGATACTGTCCACCATCCATTACTCTTAGAGAAACTCTCCGAATTAAACCTATCCCCTGCCACCATCTCCTGGTTCTCTAGTTATCTTAGCAACCACTCCCAGTGCATCAAATGTGATTCAGCTATCTCCCCAGAGCTTCCAGTGCTAATGGGAGTTCCCCAAGGATCAATCCTAGGACCACTGTTTTTCAACATTTTTACCAATCAGTTATCTAGCTCTACACCACACTCATCCCTAATGCAAAATGCTGACGACACCACAGTCATCACCATTGCAGACACACTCACATTCCCAAACTCCATACTAAAAGTCAGGAATCCTTCTTGTCTGTCGAGACCTGGCTCAATCAAAACCATCTAATCCTAAATCCAAAAAAGACCAAACTCCTACTCTTTCTACCAAAAGCAATGACCCACATGAAACCAAATTTCTCAATCACCTCCCACAACAACACACCTATCATGGTGGATAATCACACTAAACTACTTGGGGTCATCATTGATGACCAGCTAAAATTTGACCAGCATGTACTAAACAACATCAAGAAAACCCATCAAAAACTAGGACTTCTTTACAGAAACAAAAATTTTCTCTCCTCTCAAGAAAAAATTTCTCTATCACATGCCTATCTTCTTCCAACCCTTCTCTATGGCTCTCAGATTCTCACCAACCTGTAAACCTCTCTTATAACCAGACTTGAATCCACTTATAACAAAGTAGCAAACTTTGCCGCTGAACTTCCTTGCTCCGTTCACCACTGTCTTGCTCTACAAAAACTGAAATGGTTAAAGTTCCCTCACAACCTTACTCTCCCAGCTCCAAATAATCCATTCCATCCTATACCAGCCCACCTTCAGCCCTGCCATATCGACCATCATCTCATCCTGCACTCCAGCTAGAACACTCCGGAGCTCTGACCAACACCTTCTGACCATAACCAAAGCCAAACTCAACATAGGAAAAAACCTGTATAGTTATTACCCCACCAAATGCTGGAATAAACTCCCACTGGATATCCGAAACACTACATCCAAACTTCTATTCAAAAAGACTGTAAAAAATCACCTTAGCTTAAATAAATTTTGCCTCTGTTAACAGCCCCCTGACTAACCCATCTCTCCAGACCAATCACTCACTACTTTTCCTCCTACAAGTACCTAACACTACCTCCTTCCAAACTCACCCTCTCTTCTTCCCTACAAAAACCTTCTCTACTCTTACCCCTAAACTTTCCTTTATTATTACAGTCTCCTCACCAGTAGAATGTTCAACAACTACTGCTGCACTTTTATCTCTCCTTCACTGTCACCCAGAAACTTCCTTATTAACTTGCTTTCTCTTTACTGTAAATACTATTTTTCCTGGTCTACCCACCTCAATATACATAGCTAGCCAACATTGTATATAATCTGCAATCAGTTGTATTATTGTATACTCACTTTACATTGTTATGTATTTTTTTGTGTACTTGCATATGTTTTTTTTTTTTGGTGCTTGTATATGTTTTGTAACTATGGAGCTTTTCTCCCAGGGTCTGCACTGAAAAAGGGCCTTGTCCCAGATCGACCGGGTAACCCGGTCAACAAATGTCAAATAAATAAAATAAAATAAAATAAATAAAGACATAGTCCTAGCTCGCTTAGTCTTGCAACTACTAGGTTCAATGGGAGCGATGATCACCCTAGTTCTCCTGGCAAGATTTCACATGAGGCTGCTTCAATGGTTCATAGTGTCACAGTGGTCTCTGTTAACTCACTCCATGTCTTACCCAATCTGCATTTCAAATCGATGCAAGCAGGATCTGAATTAGTGGATGAAGCCAGACAAGGAGTTACGGAGTTGCCCTTTTTCACCCCCTTAGCCCAAGGCCGTAGTGACCATGGATGCATCCCTGATGTGGTGGTGGTGGGGGGACATTTTCAGGGAAAGACAGTCCAAGGCACTTGTTCCCCCTTAGAGGTCAGTTTGCATATCAATGTCCTAGAACTGAGGGTGGTGCTTTTAGCATTGGAAGCATTCCAATCTGCCTTTCCCTCGGGGACAGTTGCTATCCAATCAGACAACATGTCCATCATCTGGTACATCAACAGACAGGGAGGAACCAGATCCTATCCATTATGTTTAGAAGCCATGAGAGCATGGCAATGGGCGATCACTGCCAACCACTTTCTGATAGCAATGCACATTCCTGGAAGTTCCAACGTGATTGCAGACAAACTGAGCAGGTGCATTCTCCTACCTCACAAGTGGTCTCTCAATCCCATCGTAACAATGGCGATATTTCATCATTGGGGTCAGCCTTGCTGTGATCTGTTTGCATCCCCCATGAACCACAAGTGTAGCAGCTACTTCACCCTAATCCCCCTCAGGGGGAGTCCCCAAGAGATGCTCTTCTACACGATTGCCCCCAGGACTGCTTTATGCCTTTCCTCCCATTCTCATAATACCCCAGTTTTTGAAGAAAACACAATGGTTGAGAAGCAAAGTGATCCTCATTGCAACCTATTGGCCCCATCAAGTCTGGTTCCCCTTTCTATGGCCTCACCTAGTTCACCATCCGTGGACTCTGGACCTAACTCTGGAACTCTTGTCTCATCCGCAGGGGCTGGTCCATCCCAACCTACCAACTCTCAAGCTAACCGCTTGGTACCTCCACTTCCGGTAATTGCCAGGCAGAATAATCTATCTTCCCAGTACAAAAAATACTTCTAGCTTCCCATAAACTGTCCACCAGGAAACTTTATCTTAGTAAGTCAAACAGATTTGTGATCTGGTTTCAAGGAGAAGACCTAGACCCCTTTTCAGCCTCGATTAATAAGGTGTTGGAATATTTTTCAACTTTACTCCAATCTGGAGCATCAGCTTCTACTATTAGAGTTCATTTAGCGGCTATTTAAAATTTCCATATTGGCTTCAGTGATTTTTCCCTGATATCTCACCTCCTCTGAAAAACCTTTCTAAAGGGAGTTATACATTTAAAGCCACCATTTAAAGAGCCCACTGAACCTTGGAATTTGACATTAGTCTTACAAACTTTGACTCATCAGCCCTTTGAGCCAGCAGCCACTTGTGATATACATTTTTTATCTTGGAAGACCTTATTCCTGGTAGCCATCACTTCAGCCAGGAGAATATCAGAATTGCAGGCCTTGTGTGTAAAGCACCCATACATCATTTTTCATAAAGAGAGAGTATCACCTAGTACTATTCTGCTCCTTTTTACCCAGAGTTGTCTTAAACTCAAATATTAACCAATCCATTGACCTGCAAGTTTTCTTCCCAAATTTTTCAAACAAAGGAGAAAATTGTTTGCATTTGTTAGATGTACACAGACAATTACGTTTTTAATTGGACAGAACAAACTCCTTCAGAAAAGTGGGCCAACTGTTCTTGTCCTTTTCAGGTCCCCAACTAGACAAAGCAATTTCCAATGTCACCTTGTCAAAATGGTCAAGAGATTGTATCACTTATCATCAAAATAGAATGAGTCTGTCAACTAAAGTCAAGGCACACTCTACCAGGTCATTTTCCACTTTGGTGGCCTTTCATTCTAGAGCCTCCATGGATCACATTTGCACAGAAGCTACATGGGCTACCCCTCATACCTTTATCACTCATTACAAATTGGATATGGTCTCCAGGGGAAGAGCATTTATTGGCACTATGGTGCTCAGGAATATCCCTCCGTATGGCCTCCCAGGACATAAAGTAGCTAGGGACTCTGTCCCAATTGTCATGGCTGAATGAAGATTGACAACATCAGATAAAGAAGTTATGTTCTTACCATAATGTTCCATCTGTGTTGTTGATCTTCATTCATTCTTGACATCCCACCCTCCTACCCCCCTCCAAAGGCTTCTGGGGGTCCGGAGCTAGTCCTGGTTCAGTAGTAGGGCAGTTGCTCAGACAAAGCTTCCACATTTTGTTTCTACAGGCAAACTCGATATGAAGGGAAGAGAGACACTACGGGTAACCTTAGCTTGAGAGGTTCTGGCTGGCGTGAGCTTGTTACAACAGCCGAGTTGGTTCCGAGTACAGAACTGAAACCCAACTGTCAAGAATGAATGAAGATCGACAACACAGATAGAACGTTATGGTAAGAACATAACTTCTTTATTTCTCCATTTGGACCTACTGATCAAGCAGTCTTAAGGTCCATTACATAGAGAACTGTTTTTCCTCATTGCCTGATGTGCAAGAAGTGTATATGAGTTGTAAGCTCTCATGTTAGGTGAACCCTATCTAGTGTTCCATAAGTACAGGTTCTCATTAAGAATAAATCCCTCATTCATGCCCAAAGTAGTTTTAAAGTTTTCTTTGAATCAAGACGTTTATCCTCAGTGTCCTATCAGGATAATCAGAGTCAGGGGGAAGGGATTCTAAGGATGTACATAGGAGCTCAGGTAGAGTCTTGGCAGAATTAAGTCATTTAGAAAAGTAGATCAGCCATATGTTTCTTATGGTGGGACAAAGGAAGCACAACCACTGGAAAAAATACTATGTCCAGATTGTTGTCCTCAGCTACTGCCTTTTGTCATTCCCACCATGATGACCAGTTCAAGGCAGTATAAAAGCTCATTCTACTAGAGCCTTGGCTTCTTCAATGGTATATTGGAAAGTGGTGTACTCTGGAATTATTCTAGAGTTAGCCAATGGTCCTATGTACATACCTTTACAAGGCATTACTAACTGGATTATTTTTCTTGGTCCAAGAAAGGCTTTGCTAGCACCCTACTCCAGGTGCTTCTGGATCCATATCCTTCCTCCTCCCAGATTGGAGAGGCTTTGGTAATCAACCCATATATCCTACAGGCTACTGAGTTAGTGGGAATGATGAACATAATACAGTTGTGTAAGTTGCACTTATCCCTAAAAGTAGCTGTTCAAATTCCTCACTATTGGAGTAGCCACAACCCCCCCCCACACACTTTTGTATACAGTTACTGGCTGAGATATAAAATTATTTGTTTTATATGTTTTAGTGGTTCAGGATGAGTATGCTCTTTCTTAATGTTTGGGAAAGAAAGTCCTTAAGAAATCTTCACTCTAACTGCTGATTTCTCTCTATAGGGCTGATCAATCAGCCGTCAGAGTTAAGATGTAAGCCGGAGCCAGAATGTTTGGAAGTTGGCAGATTGTTGTGTCCTGACAGGACGCAACAAATATAGCCTAAAGGCTATTTCAGCATTAAGACATTTGAAATACTGCTATGGATAAATGCAGCTTAGACAACTGTGATTTCTGCTGCATTACATGACTTTGTTCTTGTTTAAGCTGAATTGTGTGATGTTCCATGCCAGAGAGACTGATTCTCTGGAAATGACTAGAGATTTGACCACCCAAAGATCAGAGAAATGCCATATATATAATTAATATAGAGATTTGCATTGCCAGCCAGTATTTTTTAAGTTCAGGACTGTTTATCAATTTTCTCATGTGAGAAAAGGAGAATGTGTAGTGTTCCCTTTTTTTCTTTTAGCTGGAAGTGAGCTAGCACTGTGAGTGTCTTTTGGCTACTGGTTGCCAATACTTTGATATACTTTCTGCTGCATTGTACAGCTTCTGCCCTTTTTAGCAGAATTACATGCCTGAGAGACTGATTCGCTGAAAGTGACTGTAGATTTGATTTCCTCCAACACAAGGGAAGTGCCATAGTTACAAGTAATATTGAGACTTGTGCTGCCGTTCCAGTATTTTTAAGTTTAGAACTGTTTAACAAGTCTTTTCTTGTGAGAAAATGAAAATTTAGCATTATTCTGAGCTATTATTTGCTGGAAGTGCTAGCCTGTAATAAATACTGTTGTGTACTATTTACTGTATAATGTTATTTAGGGACTCAGGACTTTAAAAAGGTCATTATGAGACTCTCTCCACTCCAACTTGGTCATAAAGACTCTATCACCAGATTCAGGGTGACGTTTAAAATTAGTTAAACTCTTAAAACTCCTTATATCAGTGAAGAAATGATTCCATAGCCTAGCCACTCTAACAGTAAAAACTTTTCTCTTATGTACTCCATTATATTTGTCAGTCTTCATAAGCAGATTATTTCTTGTGTTCAAGTTATAACCAGCTAAAGCAACACCCATAGTAGTACTCAGTAAAAAGACCCACAAACATTTATATGCCATATTGGATCTACTTCACATGACTAAAAACTCAAAATACTTTATTATATTTGACTGAGATCACAATACCTAATTTTCAAAATATTGAAAACTCATTTAATTGAATCTCATTATACTGAAAGCTTACAATGCTGAATTTCAAAATACTAAATTTTAAGCCATAGACATGCACACTTATAACACCAATGACTAGCTCTTTCCAAAACTTAAAAACTACTTACTTATCCTCTTAACAGTAACCGGATGATATAAAACCAAACTAAGTAGGGGGCTACACCCCTCAGACCCCCTCCAACTATATATACTAACTCCAGGATCGCACTATGGCTGGGAAAGGGGCATATGCCTTTTATTTACCTTACAGTACTGTACACACTGCCACTACTGCTGGCAGCTCATGAAACTTCTGCCATATGACTTTAGATATTTCCCATAAAAATGTAGAGACATACCCACATTTAGAAACACTACAACACTACTTTCTATGTTTTTGTTGGTATTCTGACAGTCAGAACTTTAAGTTACAGTAATGTTTTTTATCACAAGCAAGTCACAGGTGAAGAGAATGGTTTACTATTAAAATGTCGAACGGCACTACGTCGACTGTACTATAGTCGAACACGGAAGTTTGAAAATAGTAATGTCGACGTCAAAAAAACATTTTAACATAGGTCGAGGTAGGTGTTCAGTATTATTCAGAACTACAAACATCTCCCCTACCTCGACCCATGTTAAAACACAGTCCTAGATTGTTTTTTTGTCGTCGACATTACTATTTTCGAACTTCCGTGTTCGACTATAGTACAGTCGATGTAGTGCTGTTCGACATTTCAATAGTAAACCGAAGAGAATCTATGGCTTAAAGTTCAGTATTTTGAAATTCAGCACTGTAAACTTTCAGCATAATGAGACTCAGTCAAATGAGTTTTCAGCATTTTGAAAATTAGGTATTGTGGTCTCAGTCAAATGAAATTTAGTATTTTGAGTTTTCAATCATGTGAAGTAGACCCGCCACATCATATACCCCCTTTTTAACCTAAAATTAACAGGGTGTAGACTAATCCACCCCACTGTACCACTATAGGAAAATATATCACAAAATCCTAAATTTTCAGCATAATACTTCTGGATTCTCTCCATCTTATTCACATCTTTTGGACCATACCTGCTAAAACAGTCTCATACTCTACGATAGGCCTAACCATACTCTTATACAGTGGGAGAAGGGCCTGCTTGTATCTTGTGGTAATAGACCTATATATATTTTTGATTAAACAGTAACCTTTCCTGATTATAGTATTGACATGAGTAGAAGTATCAGTGTTACTATTATTCACAACACCCAAGTCTTTAAACTCAGAACACACCATATAATTTCATGATTCAAAGCATAGAGGTACTTACTATTTGATAAACCAAGATGCATGATTTTACATTTGTTGCAATTGTACTCAACTTGATGTTCATATGACCATAGGTAAAGATGATCAAAAAATATTTGCATTTTTTCTTGGTCTCTTAGGGCAAAATGATCCTTGCTAGCTTTGTATTATCTGTAAACTAGGATATCCAAACCTCCTCACTAATAGGCATGGTACATGTAAACACATTAAACAGAAAAGGCCCCAGCACAGATCCCTGGCATACTCCTCAATGAACCTCAGATTACCAGGTCTTAATATCCCCAAATTTCGCACTTGATCGTCTTAATATTAACAGTTCAGCAATCCATACGATGATATTTTGATTTATACCCTAAGCTTACAATGTTTTAATAATTTGGCCATGTGGCACCACATCAAAAGGTTTACTCAAATACAGAAACACCACATCCACCAGTAAACCCCTGTCCAATCCCTCAATGATGTTTGAATATTTATTTATTTATTTTATTTTACATTTGTTTACCGGGATAGTCCAACTGGATACATGTCCATTTTCAGTGGAGGCCTGGGGAGAAAAGCTACATATAGACAAAATATACATTGATTACACAAGAAGTTAAAAAATGACTAGAATGTATGAAAACAAAGTGGTTATTTACATTATATACATTGGTTATGTAGTGTTCCCTAATAGGGACTTCACAATTCTCATGAACAGACAGTTACAAGTTAGATTGGATACATAGCTTGGTGGCATAGTTACATGTAATGATAATTACTGTTTATGTTATCAGTTTATAGCTTAATCAGGGTTGGTACATGGGCATAGCCAGTTCACTTTGAGATGCTGTTTGAGGTTTTTTTTGAAGAGACTTTTGGAGTATTGTAGAGTTACATAGTTTGTCAATGAATTCCAGGTTTTGCAAACAAAGCTGGTGAACAGGGAATCACCAGCTGAGTTATTAGCTTTGTGGGTTTGGACCAGTAATTTATTGGCTGACTGTAGGGATCTCAGGTTGCTATGTGGCTGAGTAATATTTATTAGTGAGGGGATATCCTCAGGGTGGTACAGAAGTTTGTGCGCTATTAAGAGTTGATTGAATTGTATTAAGCTGGACAGTTCTAGCCACTCTAGTTGTTTCAGGTTCTGGCAGTGGTGGGTTCTATAGGTGGAGCTAGTGGCGAATCTGGCAATATGGTTATAGCTATGGGATAGCTTACTTAGTTTGGTTTTGTTGAGGTTTGAGAGTACAGGTGGGGCATATAAAAGAGTAGACAGAAGGTGTGATCGGACGATTGCAGTCCTAGCCAGTGGATTTAAAGGTGTCTTGTTTCTATACAGTGATCCTAGCTTCTTATTGAGGGTCTTTATGGTTTTGTTGACCTGTAGGTAAAATTTGAGATTATTGTCTATGATAACCCCTAGAAGTTTAGTGTGTTGATCTGGGGAGATAGTGGTCCCATTGTTAGATGTGACAGAGAATGGAAGTGTGACAGATCTACTAGTGGGGGGGTGAAGAGTAGAAGTTTAGTTTTATTGGGGTTCAGTAGTAGGTGTTGGTTGGTGAGCCAGTTCTCAATGGTGTTAAATGTATTGTGGTTAAGATTTGCAGTTCGGATGGGGAGGTGGCTGAGCTGATCAGAGTGGAATCATCTGCATATTGAATACAGGTAGCTTTAGGGATAGCAATGTGAAGGTTGTTGATAAAAATAGAGAAGAGTAGCGGACCAAGTATGGAGCCTTGAGGGACACCAAGTATGAGAGGTAGCTGATTGGAGAGTTTACCCTGCCATAGTACTGCCTGTTGTCTACCAGTCAGGTAGGATTGGAACCAATGGATAGCATGCTTATTGAGGGAAATGGATTTTAAAGACAGTATGAAAAGTTCATGGTTGACCATGTCAAATAGGTCAAGGAAGAGGGCAGAGGTTAGCCTATTGTCATTTCTGTTTTGGTTTATGGCATTAGTAAAGGAAAGGAGGGCTGAGGTGGTGCTGTGGTATGGCCTGAAGCCATGCTGGGAGTTGGATAGTAATTTATTCTGTATAAGGTATTGCATTAGTTGCTTGTGTACACATTTCTCCATTATTTTGGCTAGTGGGGAAAGAATGGCAATGGGTCTATAGTTGGATATGTCTGTAGAGCTACCACCTTTATGGAGTGGGATGTCATGGGATATTTTCCAGAGGGAGGGGATAGCGTTTTCAGATAAGGCTCTGTTAATAAGGATAGATATGGGGTATGCAATGGCATCTGCAGCTATTTGTAGGTACTCTGCAGGGAAGAGGTCAGCAGTGAGGGTGGTAGGTTTTAGTTTTTTTAGAAGAGTTTTGATAAAACTAGTGGATATTGGTTGGAAGCTAAATTTGGGGTGATTAGTGGAAAGATTAGACTTGTGGTTTAAGTTTGTGGATGTTAACTGATTTTCTAGGGATTGGATTGTTTCTGTGAAAAAATTGCTGTAAGCCCTGGCTGTGGCCTCTGGGGAACTGTGGGTAAGGTTAGCTGGGGTTGGGGTTGTAGAATGACCTGGATGAAGTAGTTGATTTAAGCCTGCCCAGAACTTTTGGAGGTTGTTTTGGTGTTTTTGTAGGAGACTGTGGTAGAAGCTTTTTTTATCCAATAAAGTAGATTTTTGTGATATTTTCTGAGTTGATGATATTTTAGATGGTTGAGTGGGGCTTTGGTTGTTCTCCAGCTGGCTCAAGCTCCGTTTCTAGTTTTGATTTTAGATTTGGTATCTTTTGTGAGCCATGGTGCTATATTTGATCTAGATTTTATTGTATGTGCTGGAGCATGGGAATCAAGGATACTTAGGAATATAGTGTTAAAGTGAGCTATAGCCTCTTCTAATGGTAATTTTTTTTAATTTTGACCAGTCCGCTGTTTGTACTTCATTTAGGAATATTGCAGTGACAAGGTTTTTTCTTTTTCTAACTGTTTTATATTTGGTCTGGAGAGGATTTCTTACCTTATGTTTTGGGTCTATATTAGAACATCGAAGTTTCACAACTTCGAATGTTCTAATATCGACCCCTATTCGGCGAACGCTGAAAATAGTGAAATGACAGAAAACCAATTTTTTTCCTAGGGAAAGAATTTGGTTGCCCGTTTCTGTCGCTTCACTGTTTTCAGCATTGTGGTGGAAAGTTACGGGTCAGGTTCAGGTAAGTGTGTGATTGGTCATGGGTTAGATGAGTTAGGGTTAGGGTACAGGTTAGGTATGTGTGCGATTGTGTGGACGTGAGCATTAGGGCAGGTTAGGTGAGTTAGGGCGCGGGTCAGGTAAGTGTGCAATTGTGTGGACGTGAGGATTAGGGCGGGTTAGGTGAGTTAGGGCGTGGGTCAGGTAAGTGTGCAATTATGTGGACGTGATGGTTAGGGTGGGGTAGGTGAGTTAGGGTTAGGGCATGGGTGAGGTGAGTGTGCAATAGTGACGGACCTTAGGGTTAGGGTTTGGGTTAAGGTAAGTGGATAGTTAGTGGTGTTTGTACAGTTTAGTGTAAGGTTAGATGTAAGATTTTAGGTGTATGTGTGTGGATTGCTGTTTGTTTGGTGTGCTTGTGTTGTGTATATGTGTTTCGGAACAGCAAATTATTTCCCTAGAAAAAAAATTGCTGTTCTGCATGTTCGATGTTCTCAGCTTTTGCTGAATAGGGGTCGATATTTGAACATTCGAAGTTGTGAAACTTCGATATTCTAATATAGACCCTTATGTTTTATGATATAGGTTAGAAAATGGTCACTAAGGTCGTCAGGGAGAGTGCCAGCTGTATACATTTGGGGTTGGTTATTAACTAGGATCCAGTCTAGGATACTTTCCCTGTTGGTTGGTCTATTTAAACCCAGATAAGTTTATAGGAGTCAGGGGGGGTTCGGAAGAGCAGGGGTGCCAGTCGGTGTTAAAGTCGCCAAGAACTATGGTTTCTTGGGGATAGGTATAGGATAGCCAGTACAGGATATCTTCTAGGATATTTATGTTGTTGCCTGGTGGAATGTATCCACAGACAATGTTCAAACATTTGTGCTGGTTAATCTATAATTTGGTTATGAGGAGTTCTGTATTATTAAATTGGGGTGGTTGAATGGTGCCTCTACTAACAGAATATTTTTGTAAAGGACTGCTATCCCACCTCTTTTCCTTGTAGCACGGTCTAACCGGTGAATATTATATCCTGGGGGTATCTCATTGCCGGTAGTACTGGGTTTTAGCCAGGTTTCCGTAAGACACATTATGTCTGGGGAGTGGGTTGCTAGGAGGGTGTTTAGGTTGGGAATCGTATTGTTAATGCTTCTAATATTTAGGTGAAATGCTAGGATGGAACTAGTGGGAGTGAAGAGGGGTAGTGTGACTGTGGAGGTTGTGGTGGGGGGAGTCGAGGTTATTGGGTGTAGGTGGGCCAGGGTTGGGATGGATGTCGCCATGTGTTGTTAGGTAGTGACAGGATATTCTAAGCTTTAGGAGTTTGTTTATGAGTTTTATATAGTCTTTGTCGTTAGTATTGTGTTTAGTGGGTTTACAGAGGTGATATTTTATTGAGGGTGATATGTTTGGTCTGCTGGGGATGGCAAAGTGTTTGGTGTTATGTGTGAAGTCGCGGGTGTCTGTTTGACCGTTTGGGTAGTGAATACCATGGTCAAGTGTTTGTTCGTAGGCAGTAAGATGGTAAAATAGAAATAGTATAGGCATTAGGGTGATTAGTATTGTTTCACTTGGTTCTATTTTGTTAGGGGGCGGGCCAATTTTGATGGATGACTGTGCTAACAGGATGTGGAATAATGGAAGAGAAGGAAATGGCTACAGGGGTAGGGCAGGTCAATGATTGGTGCTTAGCATGAGGGGAGTGGCTAAGTTTAGTTTAAATGTGGCACTAGTGGGGGTGGGTGAGAATTGGGGGCAGGGAGTGAGGCTAACACTCACTCCAAGTATTTCCCTGGGCTTACTTGTTTATTTCTACACCAAATTTATCATTTTGGCTGTCTTTTTACTTGTTTCTTTTTACAACAAATTTATGGGCTATTTTTAAGGTCTACGTTATACACTTGCAGAATTAATTAAGAGCTGCAGGGTATATTTTCAGGGCTATATGAAGGGGAGCAGGGAGACATGACTGTGTTCAGGGTATATTTGTAGGTGTATGAAATAAGATACTAGGGGTAAAATTAGCTAAGTTACACAATATGGATGGAGTGAAATTACAATGGGGGGGGGCAACTTAAATGTGCCTTTAGACCCAGGTCAGCATTAAACAGTACATAGGTAGAGTGATTTGGTAGTAGTACATTTTATGGTATTAACCTTATCCAAATTGCAGGTTGGACTTCAGAGACTTGTATCAGGGTAAAGTTTCTCAGGGTGATGTCCTTTCAGGCAGGAGATTCTTATACTGGGGTAGTTTGAGGGGGACTGCCTAGAAACAAAACAATTATGAGTAAGACCTTATCAGCACTAACTAACCACCAGTGAAGCAGGCATAACACTGTCACTATGTATTATACTATAATTCAGGAGCTCCATACAGCTACGAAGCACAGTATATGTTTCTTGTCATCATAAATGGTCTACAAACAGTTGGAATGTATCACTACCTTTATAAACTACTCTTGCAAACACACTAAGATGCAGGTAATAATTGTTAAAAGTTTTTATACAAAGCTGTTTCCTTGTTTGATGCTGGACATTTAAACTAGGTACCGGACAATAGCTATCAAGTCCGTTTTACATGTAAAAGCAGTCCTTAGGTGAACAAGTAACTAAACAGGCTAAGAGCCGACATATGTTAAGTAGCTCTGTTATCAGATATCTTTAACACAGCAAATATTTAACTGCTTTGCTTATATTCAGAGTCTTAACATAGTTTTAAACAAGTAGCTAAACAGGCGAAGAGCTTAGTAAGCAGTTCTGTTATCAGTTTTCTTTAACACAGCGTAATTCTTTACAAATAACCTCTGCTATGTTTGCATTTAAAAAAAGTGGAGCTAAATCACAGTGCCTTGGTTCATACGAAATGCTATATATCATGCCAGAATACACTAAAACATTGTACAAGTACGTTTTACATTAGCTGCAGCTGATTTCTTTAAATGCAGAGTTTTACCACATTTTAAAAATAGCATACCAAGTTGTAATAGCAGGCTGCCAACTGGATCAGGGAGCACTAGATTTTGAAAATGGTGGTTTCAGGGGTAGTATTAGAAACCTCGTATACAAAGTGCAACAGGGAGGAATTAAGGGGCTAACACTAACTCCAAGTATTTCCCTGGGCTTACTTGGTTCCTTTTACACCAAATTTATAATTTGGCTGTCTTTTTACTTGTTTCTTTTTACACAACATTTATGATAATTAGTCAAGTTTGTAATACATTATCTTCTATAAATAAAACCGTGTTGTGAAATATCCTTAACCTGTAACTTGTCTGCTTCAATACTTGTTGATAATATCCTTTCAAAACAATTCCCTAAAATACAAGTTAAGCATGGTGAGCTATAATTTTCTGGATTGTGGTTATCTCCTCCTTTGTGCACCAGGACAAGTAGAACTGTCTTCTGAATTTAAGGTACATAACTTTAGTTAGATTCATGTTGAATAAATAAGTAATGTGAAGAATAAGAGTCCTTAACTTTATTAAAGAATACCCATTTAATTTGTTAGGCCCAGTGACAGTAGAATTCTTAGCTCTGTTTAGGGATGTCTACACCCAGTCATTCTGAATTTTGGGACTGTCTTGGTTAGACAAATTGACACAACATACTTCATGTTGCCCAACTCCATTAACATTTTAGAAAAGATGTCATCCAAAATACTGGCCACTTTTTGCTTGTCTGAAATCAGAACATCACCTTCTTATAATGTTAATCTTCTTGCAGTATCATTGCCATAACATCTGACATATTTAATAAAAGCATTTTTATTATTCATTGAATTTTAGATAAATATAGTTCATATTTTATTTTGTATCTCTTACCCATTCCCCTGTATTACGTCTGAAAATTGATATACCTTTGATAGATGATCATCTTTAGATCACATTTTGAGTCCTACCCTCTGCCACTGATAAGCTTTTCAAAGTTTAAGGACTGTAGTTTGTCAAGAGCTCTTGAGGACCTCCAGTATAAAGACAGAGCACCAAAACCCTCAGAGCTTTCTTGCTGCCAAAGTGCTTTGACAAGTTTCATGGAACTGTCCATTGGCTAGCATCATTCAAAGCTAAGCATATAAGTCCCCTGTTGAGGAAAACCGTCCACAAACTTATATTTCTGAGGAAGACTTGTTTTTTTCTGTCAACTTTGTTAGTTTTCCTATGCAACCTGTGTGTTTTGTACAGTCACTACTTGTTGAGATTTATTCTGTGAATGCTTGTGTGAACAAACTGATATATATATATATATATATATATGTATATATATATATAGAGAGAGAGAGTGAGTGTTTTGGCATTATTTCCTACATGTTTATCATGTGCATGTAGATTTTATCTGTTAGGGCCTGGATATTGTGCTTTTGAGACTGTCATTCGATTTCTTACCCCAGAACTACCTTTTAGCGATTTAAAGTTCTGTTGACTCCTTCACGCCCCACTACCCATCTTCAGTGCTTCTTTCACAACTGAACCCGTGGAGCAGTAATTAGTCTCTGTGGTTTTTACTTCCCTTGTCTGCAAGAATAAGAAGAAAGTAGTCAGGGAGTCTTTGATTGTCAGGCTGGCTCTTGTTGTGCCTTAGCTGCTGGTAGGCGACTCTGCTGTGTCCAGAATTGGCTCCTCTGACAATGTATCTATTTTCTCCGGTGATGTAATACCTACAGCCACTAAGGATAGGAGGAGAGACACATTCTCTGCCATAGGGATGCCCTCTGTGGGCAAGGGAGAACTATTTTTATTGATCTTGTTGGAAGAAGCAAGTGGAGACTTTTCACATAATAGGGAAAGCATGCCTGAGCCTTGGATATGTATACCTGCTATGGGTTGCTATTTTTCCAGGGAGTTTCTCTACAAAACAGAAAAAAACAGAAAACTTGGCTACTTCTGATTATATTTCTATAAATAAAGAAGATTTGCTGGGATTTGCTAGAGAGCTCAGGTCCGCTTTTTCTCTTTCTACTTCATCTTTAGTAAAGAAAAGAGAAAGAGACCCCTCACTTTCTGATTCTGATTTTCATTGAGGAGAGCAGGGATTGAAGGGAGAATGTGGTTGCATTAGGATTTTCTTTTCAACCTGAAGATTCTTATTCTGAGGAAAGATTTGATTCAGATTTCCCTTCAGAAGACATTTTTTTTCTGAGACTTTATCTAAAATGAAAGAGGTTCTAAACTGCCAGCAGACGTATTATGATTTGGTACATTTGGATGTTCTTATGTCTGCAGCTGTTCCTTCTTTTTTATTTGCTTTAGAGAATGTTTTTTTCTCAAAGCTTGTACTTTACCTGACAGTCATACTCCTGCCCCTACGAAGTCTAACAGTTTATATAGGATACCTCAGACTCATAAGTACTTGCTTTCTAACTTCAAAGCAGACCCTGCAGTGATTTCCTATCTAAATCTGCCTCTGATGGAGAGACTGATAATCCTAATCCTATTCTCTCTGACAAGGATGGGAAAGCGTTCAACAAATTTAAATACAGTTTATTTTTCTTCCCCTTTAACATGAAAATCCAAAATTGCTAGGTTCATATTTTAAAGTTTTTACTTCTGTCATTTGCGAACTTGAAAATGCTAACTGTTAACTTCTAAGGTGAAGAATTCTTTGAATGCCTCTTTTCTTTCTGATTCTCATTTAAATAAACATGCCTTAAAGTGTTCTTATCATGCTGCAGCTGATACTGCAGCCAGGCTGCTACTTTTGAGTCAGTCATTAGATAGGCTTGAATGTATTCTCAGAATCTTCCTCAAGATGTTACAACTTGTTGTTGTTGTGTCTTTCGGCTTTACCAGGTTAGGGGTCGCCACAGCGGAACTTCGGTCCACTAAGATTGATAGTTGATTTTTACATGCCAAGTTACCAGCCCTGACGCACAACCTTCAACGAAGGTAAGTCCATTCACGCATGTCTCCATGCAGAAGATGCTCTAGATGAGAATAGAACCGGACAGCGTCTTACTGTGAGGTGACAACGATGTTACAACTAACAGTTTAAATTCTTCCTTTTACAAAGGCATTCTATTTGACCCCTCTGCAGCTGAGATCCCTAAGAAGTTTGACGAAAGAGGAAGCTGATTCAAGGGGTGACCCAAAAATTTCAGCCTTTTTCAGGGGAAATAAAAGTTTTCCTTCTGCCTCAGCTTCCCTTTTTTTTTTTAAAGCAATTTAAAACAGCCAGCTGCCAGTAAACAGGATTGTAGAAAGGACTGACATGGAGACTCTAAAAACAAAAGAAAAGCCTCACAAAATCAAGGACAATCTACTAAGTCAGAATGCTTATTTCCCTCTTCAGCCCCCACCACCACCCTAGCAATCTTTCCCTCTGTCTCTCAGCCTACATTTTCCTTTGCAGTATCAAATTGCTTCAAACAATTGAGTTCTAAAAGGTAGTCAGTAAGAGTACACTTGTCAACGTGAGTCCCTCTCTCTTTTTCAGGGGATTCCTCATTGCCCAATAAACTAAATATTCCTGTTTCATCCAATTCTATAAAAAAATGTTTTTTCCTCAGGAGTAAGAGAACCAGTGCCTCCTTGCAGGATGGGCAAAAAGTTTTATTTGAAGATTTTTCTGGTGCCAAAGAAAGAAGGGACCTGGAGGTGTGGCGGGCTAGACCTGCCCTTTCTCAGTCTTTTTGTCAATATCCCAAAGTTAAAAAATGCCTCTTCAGTTCCTGTTGCCTCATGTCCCTTTACTAGCTTTCATGGCAACATCTGACTTAACAGATGCCTAGCACATTCCCATTGGCAAGCAGTTCAGATGTTTCTTAACATTTTCTGTATCTGGCGTACATTATCATTTCTCTCTCTTAACCTTTGAACTATCTACTGCTTTTTAGGTATTTACAAAGTGTTTGGCTCCTGTAATTGCTTATTGTAGACTTCAGGACATTCATATCTGTCCATTTTAATATGATTGTCTTACATGTGCAGACTATTTTTCCATTTGTGGAAAGCCCCTACCAAATGATCAGAATCTTCTGCTTATTCTGAATTTTCAAGTGAGTTTACAGAAAACTCATTTTATCCCTCCTCACAGAATTGTTTTCCTGGGATGTCTGTTACATTCTGGCCTGGGAGGAGCCTTTCTTCTCCCAGACAAAGTAGAGATTTCTTCTAAAGTTCTTCCTTAGTTTTATCAAGTTTTTGCCAGGGAATTCCTCAAGATTATGAGATACATGGCTTCTATGATTCTTAAGTTTTACCATACTTCACATGAGGAGAATCCAGTGGTACTTCAGATCAGTCTGGAGTCAGCACATGTTCATCCCTTATCTTTTCAGATCAGAGATTTGTAAGGAATGAAGGAGATTCTATGGTGGGTAGACCAGATCTCTTTTCCAATCTAGATCTCCCCTTCTCCCTTTCACCTCCTCTCCAGTCTGTCACTACAGTATTGTTGTACCTAAACAAATGGAGACTACCACATATTACACCCTTTTCAGACTTGCTTTGATAGGCTGGGACATAACAACTCAATTAAATTTAACTTTTCAGGCTTTGTACATTCCATCGGAGTACAAATTTACAGCTGGCAAGCTGAGCAGGAACAAGATAGATCCTCATGAATGGAAACTTCATCTGGGATCGTCCAAGAATTGATCCAACTGTGGGGAATGCCTCAAGCAGATTTGGTTGCCTCCCCAGGATTCCTTGCAAACAGGCTTGAAAGACAGATAAATTATCTATCCCATGGATGGGAAGGCTCCTCTCTGCTTTTTTACACTTATCACTGATATTCAAGGTTCTTTTAAAGATTCAGAAGGACTCCCCAAAGATTGTGGTAGTAAATCTTTTTGGCCCAGGTAGCAGTGGTAATCCCTTCTTTTGAAACTGGCCAAGGGCAATTACCACAGGCATCCACACAGACTGGATTTACTCACACAAGACAGGGGTTGCTTGATACACCCCTACCTACAAATTCTAGTTGATTGCTTGATAATAACATTTGAATATGTTTTGAGAACCTTTTTCTGAGGATTTGCAGCAGGTATTGAAGAAGACTAAAAAGCTTGCTACAAGACATCATTTATGTGGAAAGGATTTTCAAGTTGGTGGCTTTCAAAGAACTATGACCCTTTTAAAGTCTGGTTGCTTCTGATTCTTGGTTATTTATGTGAGTTACTGTCCTCTGACATTTCTTTCTCCTCTAACAAGGTTCATTTGTCAGACATTTCAGCTTGTTTACCCTTGGGTCCCCTTTTCCTACTCATCCTCAAGACAAGCACAGTAGAGAGTCAATTATATGAGCTAATTGGGAGCTAAGTTAGTCTGGATAATAAAATGTTCTGATAATCAAATATACATTGAACCAGATAAAAATGTCTAAAATCTTATTTTTACTGCATACAGGCAATACACTTTTCAACCATTCAGTGTTTTCAGTGGACAATAAAGAATATTTTTCACCCACGAGTGGGCTACAAGCTCAAAAAACACATTCAATTGAATACATATAATGTTTACATATTCAAACTTTATGATTTTTCCTACCCGAAAACTTTGCAAGACTGCATTTGGATAATTGATGTTTCGGATAATTGACTTTCTACTGCATTTTTGAAAGGGGTTTTAGGATCATAGGATCATAGAAAGTTACTAGGCTGTTGGCCCTGATTCCCTTACAAGCCTAGCCAAGAATTTGGCCCATGTTCCAACAAGTCAGCACCCTATGCCACTGTCCAGCAGGGACATAGGTGGCATCCCAGGGTTGTATTTTTTTATTCCACATCCAGTTGTCCAAGTTTCGCTTAAAAAGGTTTAATGAGGTACTCTGCTTTACATGGAGAGGAAGTCTATTCCACAAAAGGGGGAGTCTCTGGGACACAAATCTGTCCCACCAACAAGTACTATTGATGTCACAGATCAGGTTGAGGTCATATGTGTTGGTTATTCGAGTGGAACTTGACTTGCGGATATGCAGCAGCCCCATCAGGGCAGGGTCTGAGATTGCTTTGTATGCCAGACAGAGGTCACTTCTGAAGAGTCTGTAGGAGACTGAGTAGAGAGACAGGGCATTTAGCCCATCTGTGTAGGGTAGATATATGAGGCCCTGGATTCTCTGGGTGAGGAATCTCTGTGGTCTCTCCAGCTGCTGCATGCGCTTTGTGAGCTGCATGCCAAAAGGGACATTGTATTCAATAATTGGTCTTATAAGAGAAGAATACAGGGATGTTATGACTAGCTTGTCCCTGGATGAGATACCTTTAGTAACGAGATGGGCCATGTAGAAAGCTTTCTGTACAACGGAGGCAGTATGGTGGTCAAAAGTCAGTTTGCTATCAACCTGGGTTCCCAAGTCCCTCACGACTGATTGCGTGCTTAGTGCCTTATTATCAGTGTGATAATTTGTGGGGATGTCATTCTCCCCAAAAGGGATGATGATGCATTTTTTGGCATTTAGTTTGAGGCCATGTTTCTGGCACCAGTCATTTGTTTGGGTGAGACCCTCTTGGAGGATGTCCACATCACTAGGGGAATTGATGACAGCACCCAGCTTGCAGTCATCTGCAAACTTGGTCATCCATAGCCCACTAGATTTGGCTTGCACCTCTGAGAAGTATATCCCAAACAGCAGAGGCCCCAAGATCAATCCCTGGGTACACTGCTTGTTACAGGTCTACTATTTGAGGTGGCTTCCCCTATTTTGACTAGGTGGGTTCTATCAGTGAGCTAGTTTGCTACCCATCTGGTAATATATGGATTGATGCCTAGTTTAGAGAGTTTATCTATTATACCTGAGTGGGGAATAGTATCAAAGACCTTGGCCAGGTCAAGGTAGGTGGTGTGCACCATCTTCCGCTCGTCTATGGCCTTGGTGACTGTCTCAAAGAAGTTGACCAAATTTAACAGGCATTACCTCCCCTTGACAAAACCAAACTGTGTGGGATCAAGTGTCTAGAGGTTGCTAATGTCCTTATTAATGAGGTCCATGATAATCTGCTCCATGGCCTTGCAGATCAGGCTAATTAGGCTGATGGGTCTATAATTTCCTGGATCGGTGGATGCGCCACCTTTGTGCAAAGGGATGACAGTGGCTGTCCTCCACTTGGCTGGGACAAAGCCAGTACTCAGGTTTTGGTTGAATAGGGTGCACTGTAAGTTCCTGCCTGAATTTATGTAGGATGCAGCCTGGGATGTTATCGGGTCCCATGCAGGCTGTATTTTTTTTGCCTTTGAGAGGGCAGTGATTACTTGCTCCCTAGAGATAAGGGGGAGGTGGGCAGGTACTGGGGATCTCCATTTTACTGATCGGGGGGACAGAGGAGTGAAGTTTTCACTGAACCTGTCTGCCAGCAGTTTGGCTATATCTACAGGGTTTGTGTATGTGGTGTCCTTGACCACCAGTTCTGAGCATATCTGGGTGCTTCCTTTGAGATTGCAGACATATGTGAAGAAAGCTGGGTCTATACCACATTGTTGAATTTGTATAAGTTCGAACAATGTAATATCAAACCCAAAAGACCGAAACACAAAAATAGTGAAGCTACGGCACATCGATTTTTTTTCCAAGGGAAAAAAAATTGGTGGGCCATTTTCAGGGCTTTGCTATTTCCTCCACTGTGGTGTAATCTCGGAGTTTGTATATTTAAGTAGGCGGGGTGTCAAAGAAAAATACTTCAAAAGACCAAAAGCATAAGGTTCAGTTCAGGTATCTTTATTCTTGGTCAAGGAGAGAAAAAATGTAGTTACAGAGTTTGTCTGACTATAATCAGGAACTGTCACAATTATTATACCTTTCTTTCAAGGCATTGCCCACTACGGCTGACCTAGCAGATCACCAGTTCATAATTCTGTTACCTTACAGATGTTTCTCACATTTCTAGCTGACTCTTCAAAGTTTAAAAAAAGATTTTTTAGTAAACAGGATGGCCTTGATGACTACCGGTCAATTATAACTTTCTTGCTATGTGATGTTACAAGTCTAGGTACTATGGCTAATTCAAGCACAATGCAAGTACAGATTTCTGAAGCAGTTCATTGTTTATAGTATCTAACTTTTTTGCAGCTAGTGCACTTTTTCATTAGCACGAACAGAGCTTATTGTCCATAATGAATGGATCTACAGAAATTATTATTATTCTCCATTGAATTTCCTAACCTAGCAGAAAATCACCTGCTTTCCAGTACATTTCCAAAGCATAAACATGTATTTTGCTGTGCTAGCAAACTAGGTCAGAGTGCATCTTGCAGTGTCAGAAAGCACAATTTCAGAAAAGCATGTTTTCAGTTTCAAATAGAACTAATGCTGCATATAGAATAAAAACGTGTTAATCTTCCCTTATTTACAATAAGCATTGCACACATATGTTAATACATATTTTGCTAACATTTCCCCCTGTTAATACTTTTTATTCTATTTCAAAAGCATAAACAGTTTGTTTCTTCTCCTAACCTTTTCCTTTGAGGATTTGCAGCTAACAGAGTCATTCAGTTTAAATTTATGAAAGTGTTTCCTTTTTCAACAGTTCTTCAATTTCAGTACTTTGATACAAAGTCTCACAAACTGACATGTCTATAAAATCTTTTATTAATTTTTTCATGCAGGGAATACCACAGCAAATACATGCTCCTAACAGAAGTAATTCCACACAAATGGCAATCATGATGTTCATTAGGATGGGACCCCACCCCCCAAACAAATTCTGGAAAAAGTCCGTCAGTGGGTTTGGGCCTGGCCTGGTCATGTCTGACACTTGCTGAATCACTTCCAAATGATCATTGATCTCGTGTTTATTGTCGGGAATAAACGAACAACACTCGTCTTTGATTAAACCGCATGTACCACCTCTCGGCGCTAGGGTGAAGTCAAGAGCCATGCGGTTTTGAAGCACCACAGTTCTCATTGCATTCAGTTCATCAGTCATTAATTCAAGAGCAGAAAAAGTTGCATTGCTCATGACCTCGAGGAGTTTGGATAGCTTTCTCAGTTCCAAAATTGATTTAACTGCACCATATGCAGGGGCTATGCCAGCCCAGGATATGATAGTGTCACTCAAGTCCATGTGTGCTAGTTTACTTTTGTCTTTCATGGAGTTATGGTTTCTCCAGCCTGCTACGATCTGTCCCACCAGATTCTCAGGTTTCTTGATTGGATTTTCAGGATTTTTGCGACGTGTCTGACATTTCGAATTCTCCCATGAGGCAAAGCTGTAGTGTGTCGTATGGCTGGGACCAGGTAACCCAAAAAACAACTGCCGGACCAATTCTCAGGCAACCATTTGTATGCCTTTTTCTCACATATGAAATAACAGTTTTCTACCTTAGTATTGATATACACCTTTCCTGCATGAAACATTTTCTTATCTATAATAGACAGTTGCTTTAAAAGAACAGGATTATGTTGTATATCACTGACAGTTTTATGCAAGGACTCAAAGTATGAGTCATAATCTGCATCACAAATTGTTTCTGTATTTTTAGCATTTTTAGGTTTAATATAACATTTATAAGAAACAGTTACATTACATTTGCTCCAACCTACTTGAATCGTGTCATTCTTAAAAAAACATACAATTCCTGTTTGTATAACAGGTAGAAATAATGCAATTTTGTCTTTAGATTTTACAGGTGTAGTCTCAAAAATCAAGTTTTCTCAGGTCTCATTGACCCCTAGGGGGATAGCAGCCATCAATAATCCCCTGTATGCTGTTGGTAAAGCTGTGCAAATCCAACAATTTGAAATATTAAAAGTCTCAGCATACACATATTTGATTGCTTGGTAAGTGTTAAAGTTCGGATGCCAGTCTATGAGTGTTGAATCACGTTTGTTCAGTCTAGCTGGTGTGGCTGAAGAAAAGAAAGGCCACAGCAAAAAGAACATTATCACTAATGCAGTTATTAAGATGATTATGCAACACTGCTGAAGTCGTTCAGCATTCCTATTATCTCTGGGTCTTGTCATTTTACTGCTGCTGTGTGTTAGCAAGAGTTTTATCAAGTTCAAAGTTTTTGACTAGTTTACAGTGTGTCAACTGAATCCAAGATGAACGTTCCACAATTTTGACTGCTGTGGGCGTGCTCAGCAGTACTTGATATGGACCTTCCCACTTTGGTGTCGTCCAATTCTTCTTTTTGATTGTTTTCACCCAGACCCAAGTGCCTGGGGCTACTGCTACTTCGGATGGTTTGGTTTGGTCTTTATCTGAAGCAGAATTAAACTGTAAAAGATGTTTGTTATTCAGCATACTTCTCATATACTCTGCAAGTGTCCAATCTGCTTCCTGGTCTGCAGGCATGAGAGGTTTCCACTGGGGTATATAATAAGCTCTTCCGAAAATCTTTTCGAAAGGTGTCAGTCCTTTTGCATTTGGAACAGTTCTCATACTCAACAGTGCCAGGGGCAAACAGTACACCCAGTTCTTCTGTGTGTCTACCATGAGTTTTTTTAAGCTTATTTTTTAAAACTCCATTGTGCCTCTCTACTAACCCTGCAGATTGAGGGTGATATGCACAGTGATGTTTTAAAGAAATCCCAAAATACTGGCTCAACTGTTGTATAGTTTGGTTAATGAAATGTGTACCATTGTCACTGTAGATCCTTTCCGGTATGCCAAATCTAGGAACAATTTCTTTAACTACGGTCTTTGCAACAGTGGCTGCATCTGGTTTACTAGTCGGAAAGGCCTCCACCCATTTGGAGAACATATCCACAATGACAAGGCAGTACTTTTTATTTTCACATTTGCTCAATTCTATGAAATCCATACAGATAGTATGAAACAGATATGGTGGTGTAGGGAAACTCCCTTGCTTGGGCTTTAATGCCCCCTGTGCATGATGTTTATTACAAGTGTGACATGACAGGCAACATTTTTTAGTGTAGTTTGTAAACCCGTACGTAGCGAATACCTGATTCACTAACTGTACCATCCCCCCTGTTGAGACATGGCTCTGCCCATGGCTCAACAAAGCTGCATATCTAAATAAATTAGACAGTAATATCGGTTTTCCCTCTTTGGAGATGTACAGCCCTTCCTTGAGAATTGCTCCTCGTTTTTTCCATTTTTGTTTTTCAGCTTGTGTAGTAAGTGTCTGCATTGTTTTCAACATTTCTAAGTCTAAAATCTCAGAAAGTTGTAATTCCTCGTTCAAAAGAAATGCTTCTGAGGCTGCTTGCTTTGCAGCTGTGTCAGCTCTCGCATTGCCTTTTGAAATCCTATCTTGTTGTTTTGTATGAGCTATTGCATTTACACTACTGCTTTTCTTTGAGCAAGAATAGAATCTAACAAATCTAAAAAAAACTGTGCATGGTGGTTACGGTTTGCCAGTAGATGTCACCATTCCTCGATTCTTCCACTGTTGTGCAAAAACATGTACAGTAGAAAAGCATACTGGCTGTCTGTAAAAATGTTTATGCTTTTACCCTTTGCTAAGGTACATGCCCGTGTCAAGGCAATCAACTCTGCTGCTTGTGCAGATAAGTTATGTGGTAGAGGTTTCGCTTCTACAATCTCAGTATCAGAAACTACTGCATAACCTGTTAGGTTCTGTCCTGTAGGACTCCTTTTGCATGAGCCATCCATGTAATATGTCACCTCGGCATCATCCAGGGGAACATCCGTGAGGTCTTTTCTAGGCAGTGTCTTTTGCTCAATTACCTGCAGGCAGTTATGGGGTGTGCCTTCCACAGGAGTTGGGAGCAAGGTAGACGGATTCAAAGTAGTACATCGTTCAATTGTCATGTGAGGTTGGCTCAGCAATATAGTCATACAAGAAAGATGCCTAGCAGGGGAAAGATATGCTACTTTTTCTTGCAGTAAAATGATTACAACTGCATGAGGCACTCTCAATGTGAGAGGGTGGAATAACACTACTGAGGCTGAAGCCTGCACTGCCATTGCAGCTGCAACTACTGCTTGTACACAGTGGGGTCCAGTTGTGATGAATAATAAGCAACGGGGCGTTGTTTGTCCCCATGCTGTTGAGTCAATACTGATGTCATATAACCTTGTTTGCAATCTACAGTTTGGAAAAAACGTTTGTGATAATTTGGTAATCCTAAAACTAATGATGATGCTATTAATTGTTTCAGTTTGCAGAAAGTTAATTCTGCTTCTGGTGTCCACTGTATTAAATCTTGTGCTGCCATAGGTTTCTTAAAAATCAGGTCGGTTAAAGGTGCAGATTCCAAAGCATAGTTTGGGATCCAGCTTCGACAAAAATTAGTCGTACCCAGGAAGGACATCATTTCCTTCTTGGTTGTGGGTTTAGGTGCTTGTAAGATCGCTACTTTTCTGTCCTCATCTAATGTTCTGCCATCTTTGGATATTACATATCCAAGGTATTTCACTTGTTTTCTCCAAAGCTGCAATTTATTTTTGCTTACTTTGTGTCCTTCAACTGCTAGGAATTTTAATAATGCTATAGTATCTTCCTTACAATCTTGCTGGGTAGGGGTGGCCAGCAGGATGTCGTCAACATAAAGTAAAATTTGACTACCTCTCGGTGGGATAAATCCCGCTAAATTACTTGCCATTTCTTGTGAGAATATCATTGGGCTTTCACTATAGCCCTGTGGTAGTCACGTATATGTATACCACTTCCCCTGAAATGTAAATGCAAACCAATACTGGCTGTCAGGGTGAATCGGTATCGAAAAGAACGCATTGCTGATATCTACCACAGAAAAATACTTCTGTTGAGGTTTTAAATCATTCAACAAGGTATGTGGATCTGGCACCATAGGTGCTCTTGGTATTACTCCGTCATTTACAGCTTGTAAATAGTGGACCATACGCCATTCTCCATTTGCTTTTTTAACTGGGAATAAGGGTGTGTTACATGGTGAATCAGGAGATTCCACCAGTATTCCCTTCTTAAGTAAAGCTGCTATGATAGGTTTAATACCTGCCTCTGCATCTTTTCTCAAGGGGTACTGTCTCTTTTGTGGTCTAAATGCTGACTTTGGCGTGATAGTAACTGGTCCTGCTGTGCGAATAAGTCCTACGTCTGATTTTCCTGTTGACCAGAGAGTTTCTGGTATGTTTAACAAAGCTTTTTCTTCCTCTTCTAATAAAAGGGCTTCTCAGCTGTCTTTGCTGGGCTGCAAGTGTACAGCTGGATGTGTTTGTGTTATCCAGTTCAGTTTCTGTTTTTGTATTCCCTGTTCTGACAGTTCTGATTCTGTCTGTTTTTCCCATTTCGTGACTTTCTCTCCTAGGTCTATCCATTTTAAATGTTCCTCTTTAGTTAAACTAACATGCGGAAATAGATTCGATTTGTAAAGTGAAAAGAACTCCTGGGGTAATGAACAGCTAACTACACTGTTCCCTTTCATGTCCCAGTACAAATTACACAGTACTAATCTATGCATGATTTTTAAACAATTCTTATTCATATTCTTTGTCAGGTCCTGGTGTATTACAATGATACAGAGTACAGTGCAACAGGTGTTGTATGTCAATACAAAGGGAGGGAAACTTACTGATAGTTACATTAATTAACTCTTCAGTTACTGCTCCAGGGCCAGTCATAACTAAGTCCTGGCTGTACCAGTAAAATGTCTCACCTTCCATTTGCACTGCAAAAGTATTAGTTTGTCACTGTGCTTCCATACCCTGCATGGTTGGAATTACTGCTATGCCTAATAGTTGCATAAGATCTCTGCCCAAAAGGTTCACTGGGCATTTTGCAGAAAAAAACAATTTTGCTTTTCTGGGTTAATCCTGAAACAGGATCTGTTATTGTAACGTTATGGGAGAGAGGCTCCTGATACAGCTGTCCATTAGCTGCTTTTACTAGTATAAAGTCATGTGATTCTGAATTTTCTGGTAGTTTGGAGGGGTGTACCAGGGTTCGTGATGCCCCTGAATCGCACAAAAATTTGACTTCCCTCCCTTCCACCAGGAGTGTCACTTCTGGTTTTGTGTCAGCTAGATAGAGCTCTAGGCTCAGTAAGGCTAGGTCTAATATTTTGTTTTCTTCACTATCGGTAGCTTCCTGCACTTCCTCTATTATCACATTCTCTGCTCCTTCTATCACATTCTCATTTGTCCTTTCTCTATTATTCCTATCTAGTGATTCCTGACTTTCATATAATCAGTCCTCACCCTCATCGTTTTTGTCTTCCACTGCTGCCTTCTTATTTTTCCTGCAATCCCTTGCAAAGTGTCTCTTTTTCCCGCATTTGAAGCACTCACCTCTTTTCTTTCTCCCTTCAAAGTCCTCTGATCGCTGATCAGATTGTTTGTTTCCCTGGGCATTCTTTTTGCCCTTTTGTCCGGACTGTACTAAATAAACTTCTCCATCTTCTACAGCAAATACTTGGGCTTTCTTTTTCTTTTTGTTATTAAAATGCCTTTCGGCATGTCTAGCATATTCAAGCAGTGATTGTAATCTGCTTGTACGATGGTCTACCATATGTTTAGTAATGAAACTACTTATGGGTGCAATACTGCCTTTCAAAAATGCATTCTTTAACTGCTGCTCATATGGGGAATCCTGTGTCTGATCTTCAGGCACCTGCATTCCACAGTGATTGTTAAAACATTCTAATAATCTGGCAAAATATCTATCAGCAGTTTCACTTTCTTGTTGGATGCATTGATTAATGCAAGTCCAGTCTGCCCTAGGCTTCCATTTCTCAGAAATTCGGTCTGTCAGACGTTTCACTCTGTTATCTAGTTCTGCGCTGCTATGTGGGGGGGGGCCTAAGTGCAGCGTCACGGGGATTCCAGTTCCCACTGATCATGTGCCAATCTGGACCTACTATTTGTCTGACTACTTTTTCTACTTCCTCTCCATTTAAGTGATAACTTAATCTCATACCCTGTACGTCTTCTAAGAACTTTCTAAAATTAACTTTTGGATGGGGAATTCCCTGTGTGGCTTTCCGTATGTCTTCCGGTGTCCACGGTCTGTATACTAAGAGAGTTGGGTCTTGCTCTTCTTGTCCTGCCTGAGGATTTGGTACTTCTATGAGTGGGCATATCTCTTCTTCACTCATAGCCCGTGAATTTCCATTCATTTGATATAATTCAATATCCCCTTTTAAATTATGTGTTCGAGACCTAGTCTCGATAGGATCTCTAACAAACAGTAGTGGTTTTATAGGAATAACTGGATATCGTGGAGGTGGGCCAGTTTGTTCTTTTGCTTCATATTCCGGTAAGGGAGCTGGTAAGGGAACCGGAACCGGAGGGGGTGGAGGGGCCGATGCTATAACTAAGTTATTATCCTCTTTGTCTAGAAACATTGCTTTTGAGTTTTTATTCTTTTGTTCTCTTCGGTTTGCTTCCTCAATCCACCTGTGTGCCTGAGGAACTCCTAATTTACGCTGTTTTTTAACCCGACCTTTAGAATCGGTTTTTAACTGTCTAATAAGTTTGATAAGCGAGGCTCTTTCTAGTTTCCCATCAAATTCATATTTATTAACCCATTTAGTATAATATCTAACGTTGTCGGCGCTCTGTGATTGCATATATTTTGCGTCTTCGGTTAACGGTGGGCTTTGGGGTCTTTTCATTTTTGTGCACGTATTACCCATTTTGTTCTAACCTTTTAAGTGTTACGTAACCCTTTTATTTTTAACGTGGTACCACCAAGTGTTTACAGTCTCTTCAAACTACCTGCCTACTTATTCTGTTTCCCTGATCTATGACAAGATAGCAATATTTCTGTCCCTGAATTTTAACAAAATTCTCACAGAACAAATACAATCAAGTCCCTGATCTAAAACAGAAAAAAGTAGATTCACCCTACCTGAGCCTCAGCGATTGGTCACTCACTGTTCAAACGGAACCCGCCTTCAGTCGTAGATCAGAAAAGTGGCTGGCCTCTTTTGCACGACAATTCAGTCGGAGGTCTTTCAATGAAGAAGATCCGATGTGGTATCTTCCCTGCGCAGTTTCATGCCACCTGGCCCATCTGATCCCAGGCTAAACGAGGGATCTGAAGTAGGATATTCATTTGTCTAGGTGTAGTCTCAAAAATCAAGTTTTCTCAGGTCTCATTGACCCCTAGGGGGATAGCAGCCATCAATAATCCCCTGTATGCTGTTGGTAAAGCTGTGCAAATCCAACAATTTGAAATATTAAAGTTCTCAGCATACACATATTTGATTGCTTGGTAAGTATTTAAAGTTCGATGCCAGTCTATGAGTGTTGAATCACGCTTGTTCAGTCTAGCTGGTGTGGCTGAAGAAAAAGAAAGGCCACAGCAAAAAGAACATTATCACTAATGCAGTTATTAAGATGATTATGCAACACTGCTGAAGTCGTTCAGCATTCCTATTATCTCTGGGTCTTGTCATTTTACTGCTGCTGTAATGTTAAAGCAAGAGTTTTATCAAGTTCAAAGTTTTTGACTAGTTTACAGTGTGTCAACTGAATCCAAGATGAACGTTCCACAATTTTGACTGCTGTAGGCGTGCTCAGCAGTACTTGATATGGACCTTCCCACTTTGGTGTCGTCCAATTCTTCTTTATGATTGTCTTCACCCAGACCCAAGTGCCAGGGGCTACTGCTACTTCGGATGGTTTGGTTTGGTCTTTATCTGAAGCAGAATTAAACTGTAAAAGATGTTTGTTATTCAGCATACTTCTCATATACTCTGCAAGTGTCCAATCTGCTTCCTGGTCTGCAGGCATGAGAGGTTTCCACTGGGGTATATAATAAGCTCTTCCAAAAATCTTTTCGAAAGGTGTCAGTCCTTTTGCATTCGGAACAGTTCTCATACTCAACAGTGCCAGGGGCAAACAGTGCACCCAGTTCTTCTGTGTGTCTACCATGAGTTTTTTAAGCTTATTCTTTAAAACTCCATTGTGCCTCTCTACTAACCCTGCAGATTGAGGGTGATATGCACAGTGATGTTTTAAAGAAATCCCAAAATACTGGCTCAACTGTTGTATAGTTTGGTTAACGAAATGTGTACCATTGTCACTGTAGAGCCTTTCCGGTATGCCAAATCTAGGAACAATTTGTTTAACTACGGTCTTTGCAACAGTGGCTGCATCTGGATTACTAGTCGGAAAGGCCTCCACCCATTTGGAGAACATATCCACAATGACAAGGCAGTACTTTTTATTTTCACATTTGCTCAATTCTATGAAATCCATACAGATAGTATGAAACAGATATGGTTGTGTAGGGAAACTCCCTTGCTTGGGCTTTAATGCCCCCTGTGCATGATGTTTATTACAAGTGTGACATGACAGGCAACATGTTTTAGTGTAGTTTGTAAACCCGTACGTAGCGAATACCCGATTCACTAACTGTATCATCCCCCCTGTTGAGACATGGCTCTGCCCATGGCTCAACAAAGCTGCATATCTAAATAAATTAGACAGTAATATCGGTTTTCCCTCTTTGGAGATGTACAGCCCTTCCTTGAGAATTGCTCCTCATTTTTTCCATTTTTGTTTTTCAGCTTGTGTAGTAAGTGTCTGCATTGTTTTCAACATTTCTAAGTCTACAATCTCAGAAGGTTGTAATTCCTCGTTCAAAAGAAATGCTTCTGAGGCTGCTTGCTTTGCAGCTGTGTCAGCTCTCGCATTGCCTTTTGAAATCCTATCTTGTTGTTTTGTATGAGCTATGCATTTACAAATAGCTACTTTCTGAGGCAACTGAATAGAATCTAACAAATCTAAAATAAACTGTGCATGGTTACTCGGTTTGCCAGTAGATGTCACCATTCCTCGATTCTTCCACTGTTGTGCAAAAACATGTACAGTAGAAAAAGCATACTGGCTGTCTGTAAAAATGTTTATGCTTTTACCCTTTGCTAAGGTACATGCCCGTGTCAAGGCAATCAACTCTGCTGCTTGTGCAGATAAGTTATGTGGTAGAGGTTTCGCTTCTACAATCTCAGTATCAGAAACTACTGCATAACCTGTTAGGTTCTGTCCTGTAGGACTCCTTTTGCATGAGCCATCCACGTAATATGTCACCTCGGCATCATCCAGGGGAACATCCGTGAGGTCTTTTCTAGGCAGTGTCTTTTGCTCAATTACCTGCAGGCAGTTATGGGGTGTGCCTTCCACAGGAGTTGTGAGCAAGGTAGACGGATTCAAAGTAGTACATCATTCAATTGTCATGTGAGGTTGGCTCAGCAATATAGTCATACAAGAAAGATGCTTAGCAGGGGAAAGATATGCTACTTTTTCTTGCAGTAAAATGATTACAACTGCATGAGGCACTCTCAATGTGAGAGGGTGGAATAACACTACTGAGGCTGAAGCCTGCACTGCCATTGCAGCTGCAACTACTGCTTGTACACAGTGGGGTAGGGACCGCGCCACTGGGTCCAGTTGTGATGAATAATAAGCAATGGGGCGTTGTTTGTCCCCATGCTGTTGAGTCAATACTGATGTCATATAACCTTGCTTGCAATCTACAGTTTGGAAAAAACGTTTGTGATAATTTGGTAATCCTAAAACTAATGATGATGCTATCAATTGTTTCAGTTTGCAGAAAGTTAATTCTGCTTCTGGTGTCCACTGTATTAAATCTTGTGCTGCCATAGGTTTCTTCAAAATCAGGTCGGTTAAAGGTGCAGATTCCAAAGCATAGTTTGGGATCCAGCTTCATAAAATTAGTCGTGCCCAGAAGGACATCATTTCCTTCTTGGTTGTGGGTTTAGGTGCTTGTAAGATCGCTACTTTTCTGTCCTCATCTAATGTTCTGCCATCTTTGGATATTACATATCCAAGGTATTTTACTTGTTTTCTCCAAAGCTGCAATTTATTTTTGCTTACTTTGTGTCCTTCAACTGCTAGGAATTTTAATAATGCTATAGTATCTTCCTTACAATCTTGCTGGGTAGGGGCGGCCAGCAGGATGTCGTCAACATAAAGTAAAATTTGACTACCTCTCGGTGGGATAAATCCCGCTAAATTACTTGCCATTTCTTGTGAGAATATCATTGGGCTTTCACTATAGCCCTGTGGTAGTCACGTATATGTATACCACTTCCCCTGAAATGTAAATGCAAACCAATACTGGCTGTCAGGGTGAATCGGTATCGAAAAGAACACATTGCTGATATCTACCACAGAAAAATACTTCTGTTGAGGTTTTAAATCATTCAACAAGGTATGTGGATCTGGCACCATAGGTGCTCTTGGTATTACTCCGTCATTTACAGCTTGTAAATCGTGGACCATACGCCATTCTCCGTTTGCTTTTTTAACTGGGAATAAGGGTGTTACATGGCGAATCAGGAGATTCCACCAGTATTCCCTTCTTAAGTAAAGCTGCTATGATAGGTTTAATACCTGCCTCTGCATCTTTTCTCATGGGGTACTGTCTCTTTTGTGGTCTAAATGCTGACTTTGGCGTGATAGTAACTGATCCTGCTGTGCGAATAAGTCCTACGTCTGATTTTCCTGTTGACCAGAGAGTTTCTGGTATGTTTAACAAAGCTTTTTCTTCCTCTTCTAATAAAAGGGCTTCTCAGCTGTCTTTGCTGGGCTGCAAGTGTACAGCTGGATGTGTTTGTGTTATCCAGTTCAGTTTCTGTTTTTGTATTCCCTGTTCTGACAGTTCTGATTCTGTCTGTTTTTCCCATTTCGTGACTTTCTCTCCTAGGTCTATCCATTTTAAATGTTCCTCTTTAGTTAAACTAACATGCAGAAATAGATTCGATTTGTAAAGTGAAAAGAACTCCTGGGGTAATGAACAGTTAACTACACTGTTCCCTTTCATGTCCCAGTACAAATTACACAGTACTAATCTGTCTGCATGATTTTTAAACAATTCTTGTTCATATTCTTTGTCAGGTCCTGGTGTATTACAATGATACAGAGTACAGTGCAACAGGTGTTGTATATCAATACAAAGGGAGGGAAACTTACTGATAGTTACATTAATTAACTCTTCAGTTACTGCTCCAGGGCCAGTCGTAACTAAGTCCTGGCTGTACCAGTAAAATGTCTCACCTTCCATTTGCACTGCAAAAGTATTAGTTTGTCGCTGTGCTTCCATACCCTGCATGGTTGGAATTACTGCTATGCCTAATAGTTGCATAAGATCTCTGCCCAAAAGGTTCACTGGGCATTTTGCAGAAAAAACAATTTTGCTTTTCTGGGTTAATCCTGAAACAGGATCTGTTATTGCAACGTTATGGGAGAGAGGCTCCCGATACAGCTGTCCATTAGCTGCTTTTACTAGTATAAAGTCATGTGATTCTGAATTTTCTGGTAGTTTGCAGGGGTGTACCAGGGTTCGTGATGCCCCTGAATCGCACAAAAATTTGACTTCCCTCCCTTCCACCACGAGTGTCACTTCTGGTTTTGTGTCAGCTAGATAGAGCTCTAAGCTCAGTAAGGTTAGGTCTAATATTTCGTTTTCTTCACTATCGGTAGCTTCCTGCACTTCCTCTATTATCACATTCTCTGCTTCTTCTATCACATTCTCATTTGTCCTTTCTCTATTATTCCTATCTAGTGATTCCTGACTTTCATATAATCAGTCCTCACCCTCATCGTTTTTGTCTTCCACTGCTGCCTTCTTATGTTTCCTGCAATCCCTTGCAAAGTGTCCCTTTTTCCCGCATTTGAAGCACTCACCTCTTTTCTTTCTCCCTTCAAAGTCCTCTGATCGCTGATCAGATTGTTTGTTTCCATGGGCATTCTTTTTGCCCTTTTGTCCGGACTGTACTAAATAAACTTCTCCATCTTCTACAGCAAATACTTGGGCTTTCTTTTTCTTTTTGTTATTAAAATGCCTTTCGGCATGTCTAGCATATTCAAGCAGTGATTGTAATCTGCTTGTACAATGGTCTACCATATGTTTAGTAATGAAACTACTTATGGGTGCAATGCTGCCTTTCAAAAATGCATTTTTTAACTGCTGCTCATATGGGGAATCCTGTGTCTGATTTTCAGGCACCTGCATTCCACAGTGATTGTTAAAACATTCTAATAATCTGGCAAAATATCTATCAGCAGTTTCACTTTCTTGTTGGATGCATTGATTAATGCAAGTCCAGTCTGCCCTAGGCTTCCATTTCTCAGAAATTCGGTCTGTCAGACCTTTCACTCTGTTATCTAGTTCTACGCTGCTATGTAGGAGGGGCCTAAGTGCAGCGTCACGGGGATTCCAGTTGCCACTGATCATGTGCCAATCTGGACCTACTATTTGTCTGACTACTTTTTCTACTTCCTCTCCATTTAAGTGATAACTTAATCTCATACCCTGTAAGTCTTCTAAGAACTTTCTAAAATTAACTTTTGGATGGGGAATTCCCTCTGTGGCTTTCCGTATGTCTTCCGGTGTCCACAGTCTGTATACTAAGAGAGTTGGGTCTTGCTCTTCTTGTCCTGCCTGAGGATTTGGTACTTCTATGAGTGGGCTTATCTCTTCTTCACTCATAGCCCTTGAATTTCCATTCATTTAATATAATTCAATATCCCCTTTTAAATTATGTGTTCGAGACCTAGTCTCGATAGGATCTCTAACAAACAGTAGTGGTTTTATAGGAATAACTGGATATCATGGAGGTGGGCCAGTTTGTTCTTTTGCTTCATATTCCGGTAAGGGAGCTGGTAAGGGAACCGGAACCGGAGGGGGTGGAGGGGCCGATGCTATAACTAAGTTATTATCCTCTTTGTCTAGAAACATTGCTTTTGAGTTTTTATTCTTTTGTTCTCTTCGGTTTGCTTCCTCAATCCACCTGTGTGCCTGAGGAACTCCTAATTTACGCAGTTTTTTAACCCGACCTTTAGAATCGGTTTTTAACTGTCTAATAAGTTTGATAAGCGAGGCTCTTTCTAGTTTCCCATCAAATTCATATTTATTAACCCATTTAGTATAATATCTAACATTGTCGGCGCTCTGTGATTGCATATATTTTGCGTCTTCGGTTAACGGTGGGCTTTGGGGTCTTTTCGTTTTTGTGCACGTATTACCCATTTTGTTCTAACCTTTTAAATGTTACGTAACCCTTTTATTTTTAATGTGGTACCACCAAGTGTTTACAGTCTCTTCAGACTACCTGCCTACTTATTCTGTTTCCCTGATCTATGACAAGATAGCAATATTTCTGTCCCTGAATTTTAACAAAATTCTCACAGAACAAATACAATCAAGTCCATGATCTTAAACAGAAAAAAGTAGCTTCACCCTACCTGAGCCTCAGCGATTGGTCACTCGCTGTTCAAACGGAACCCGCCTTCAGTCGTAGATCATAAAAGTGGCTGGCCTCTTTTGCACGACAATTCAGTCGGTGGTCTTTCAATGAAGAAGATCCGATGTGGTATCTTCCCTGCGCAGTTTCATGCCACCTGGCCCATCTGATCCCAGGCTAAACGAGGGTTTCCGGCTCCAAAGGACCAAAAAATGTCAAAGAAAAATACTTCAAAAGACCAAAAGCATAAGGTTCAGTTCAGGTATCTTTATTCTTGCTCAAGGAGACAAAAAATGCAGTTACAGAGTTTGTCTGACTATAATCAGGAACTGTCACAATTATTATAACTTTCTTTCAAGGCATTGCCCACTACGGCTGATGTAGCAGATCATTAGTTCATAATTCTGTTACTTTACAGATGTTTCTCACATTTCTAGCTGACTCTTCAAAGTTTAAACAAAGATTTTTTAGTAAACAGGATGGCCTTGATGACCACTGGTCAATTATAACTTTCTTGCTATGTGATGTTACAAGTCTAGATACTATGGCTAATTCAAGCACAATGCAAGTACAGATTTCTGAAGCAGTTCATTGTTTATAGTATCTAACTTTCTTGCAGCTTGTGCACTTTTTCATTAGCACGAACAGAGCTTATTGTCCATAATGAATGGATCTACAGAAATTATTACTATTCTCCATTTAATTTCCTGACCTAGCAGAAAATCACCTGCTTTCCAGTACATTTCCAAAGCATAAACATGTATTTTGCTGTGCTAGCAAACTAGGTCAGAGTGCATCTTGCAGTGTCAGAAAGCACAATTTCAGAAAAGCATGTTTTCAGTTTCAAATAGAACTAATTTATAATTTTTGAAAATAATTTATGAGTTTTGGATTTATTTTGTATAAATTATTTATGATGAATTCATTGTTGTGAATAATATATAAAAATATGTATTTATTTATAGATATTTATTGTTATGTATAAGGTCACTTTAAAAAGTTTCTCCTTTTGTGATGTTTATTAGTAAATTGGATAATTGATTGTTTGAACATTCATTATAAAAGCTGCCATTGTGCAGCAATTAACTGTGATCCTTGAAGGCGAACTGCCGAGGTACCAGATCATTTCACATTAAAGGAGAAGAAAAGTACTGGCTGTTTGGTGTGTTGCTGTCAAATAGAACTAATGCTGCATATAGAATAAAAACATGTTAATCTTCCCTTATTTAAAATAAGCAATGCACACATATGTTAATACATATTTTTCTAACACGGGGTGTGGGGGGCACAGACCCCCACGTTGGGGGGTGTGGGCCCACTTTAGTTTTAGTTTAAAGTTTATGTTTTTTTTTGTTAGGGAACAGTGATTTTTTTTCCCTGGGAAAAAAAATTGCTGTTATGTGTGTTCGTTATTGTGCGGTTTTGTTCTTTTGGGTTCAGTATTACATCATTCAAACTTATACAAGTTTGACGATGTGATATAGACCCAAGAAGGCCTTATGACTGTCTTTAGTAGATGTGGCCAGTTTGGACTTCAAGTTTGCTTTGGAGGATTTCACTAGTGCTCTTATTTGCTTGTTCAGGCTAAGGAGAGATTGCTTCCAATTAGACACCTGCCCCTTCTTGGTCCTGGACAGCAATTTTTTCCCTTTTATTATAGAGTTTATTTAGATATATCTCTGCCTAGAAAACAAGTGTCTCCTCCTTGGGATTTTAACTTTGTGCTTGAAAAGCTTACTTTTTTTTCCATTTGAGTCAGCTTACCAGGTTGATTTGAAATTCCTAGCATGGAAGACTGTTTTACTCATTGCTCTGACTTCTGCTAGGAGAATATCTGAGTGACAAGTGCTTATCGTGAGTCAGCCCTACCTCATTATAGAGTTTCTATAAGAAATAATCACTCTTTAATGCCTAAAGTGGTCTCAGAGTTTACACTGCTGATCCAGTCCATTAATCTCCCTGTATTTTTCTAGAACCCAAATAAGGAAGAAAAAATACTTCATACTCTGGATGCCCACAGTCAGCTCTGATGCTAACTAGAAACACTCAGTCCATCAGGAAAGCTGATCAGCTGTTTGTTTTTTTATGATGGGAAGAGAGGAAAAAAGGACAACCAGTGTTATAGCAGACATTTTCCAGATGGTTGTCTCATGCTGTTTCTTTCTACTGTGCACACCATAAATATCTACTTCCTGGCAGGGTTAGGACCCATTACTTAAGGGCTTGTTTTTTTCTGTGGCTTTCTGAAAAGGGATGGACACTAGCAGCATTCTAGAGGCAGCAATGTCACCCTCCATACATACCTTTACAAGACACAAATTGTATTCCTTTTCCAGGTCCAGAACTGGCTTTGCTTGGACCATTCTCCAGTGGTTCCTGGATTTTTAATTTTCTTCCTATTCTTTCTTTAGTTTCTAAGCTGTGGTAATTTACCCAACTAGTTTAGGCTACTGTAGCAAAGTTGTGTAACTAAACTTTTCATATCAGTAGATATTCTAATGGATTATTCCTGCAGTAGCCTATCCCCTCCTTCCCTCAAACACCCTTTTTTTGATGCTTTTTGTATTGCCAGTGTGTGTGTGCGTGTGTGTGTGTATGTGTGTGTGTGTTTGTGTGTGTGTGTTTGTGTGTGTGTGTATAAGCCTTTGTGTACATAGTTAGTTTTGTGTTACATTTACTAACATTTTAATCCTTTCAATGCTATTGCCTCCCTTCTTGGAACAAGAAAGCTCTAAAGTGTTTTGTGCTATCACTATCTTTAGCACCCAGCTTGCTGCTCTGCTCTCGCAGGAAGGACTTGCTCTCATTGCAGGCTTTTGGATGGATATGACAGACATTAGGGAAAGGACTTGCTCTTGTTTTATGGACTTTGGGCTAAGGAATATTATGGACTTTAAAGTATGCAACTGCAGTGGACTTTACTAAGGAATATTTGGGCTGTGTGTGTGTGTGTGTGTGTGTGTGTGTGTGTGTGTGTGTGTGTGTGTGTGTGTGTGTGTGTCTGTGTAAAATTCTCCAGTTGCTATATGGTGGTGGGTAGAGAATACCCCAGACTTGAAGCCTGTACCTTGGGCCCAGGTGGCAAGAGCCTGAATTCCCTACCCACCACCATTTGCAAAAAAATTGCAGATTTTTGCCTCATATTTGTTCTGTTCTGCTCCTCATAAAATCTGTGGTTTCTGTATTTTTGTGTCTTTATACAGTCAGTGGTGCAGTGGTAGCATTGTTTCCTGACAGCTACAGGTTCTCCGGTTTGATTCTTGGCTGAGGTGCCTTCTGTGTGGAGTCTGTATGTCCTCCCTGTGTTTGTGTGGGTTTCCTCTGGGTGCTCTGGTGTCCTCCCATCTTACAAAAATATGTGTCTGGAGTGTTTCTCACTGGGTCTGTGCTGAAAATTGGCTTTTGTTCCAAGTCAGCCTTTCCTGGTTAACAAATGTTAAATAAATAAAAATGACAAGCATTTGAATTTCAGACTTCATATTCTTCAGAAAGTACATGGTGACAAAAAAACCTTTTATTCTAGCAATTTTCTAAGTTTATAAGATGGATACTTGAAATTTGTCCCTATTTTTGGGACTGTATTACTCTATTACTGGCTTTGTCCAGGCCAGGTGTTTTTTGCTAAGAGGTTGAGAGCTACGGTGAGAACTTAATTCACTGAATATGTTTGGGGGCTGCATTCCCCCATTATTGGCTTTGTTCAGGTGTTTTGTGCTAAGAGGTTGACAGCGATGGTGAGAATGAATTCACTAAATGGTAGCCATTTAAGTTTCAGTCTTCCTCTCTTTCACAAAACAACTGATTTGGCATAATGGTATGTTGCTCTGTCTGTTTTGCACAGGGTCCTGGGTTCATGACTTGGCAATGAACTGTATGGTGGTAACACAGCATTTTATTTTAGAACTTTCTAACATTATACAAGCAATGTTTAAAATGTGTCCCTGGTTTTTGGGCTTTTGTCTCTCCCCCCCCCAATAAATTTTGGCTTTTTTCCAGATTTATTGTGCTGCAAAGTTCAGAGATACAGCTGAGTGTCGAGTAGATTTTACAAGGAGCTGAGAGCTGCAGGGGAGCAAAAGTTTAGTGCTCCTTATACTGAGTCTGCTTTCATTGTTAATAGCACAACAGGTGGTGTACTTGCTTTTGATGCAGAAGGCTGTGGGTTCTACTCCCACAGCAGTTAGATGTATTGCTGATACTGTACTGTGTTGCAAAGGGGTGGATGCTGCAGTCTTTTTTGGCGAGGATACCTAGTAACTATGAACCTGTTATCAGTTTGCCATCCATTCTTTATTGCAATGTTACTAGCTTATCTTTTTTTAGTGCAACATAGGCAATTTATTCTTCAAGGGCAACAGGCACTTTATTTGTAGATGAAACAATGAAATATAAAGCTGTTTGCTAGCAGCAACCTCTTCATTAGTTACAGATCTCTTTAATGTGAAATTATTTAGATGACTTTTACTTTTTCAGAGATTGTGCATATTTACTGATACTGATGTACTGTAGAAGTTTGAGTAGACTTTTATGATGAAAATGTTCTGAATTGGGCAATTTTGTCATTATTAGTGCATGTATTTTGTTTCATTGTTTACTGGAAAAATGTTCAAAACAATACATTTAAAATGGCCTCTAAAACTGTACTGTATTGTACAAGGAATATAATTTAATACAATCAGGAAGGTGTATCAAAGAGCATGTGTATGTTTCATGTGCAAGGGCCTGTGATTTGAAAACAGCCCAAAGTTAATCTTTATCTGCCACTGGCAAAATGTATTTTCTTTAAATGTGGGTTTCAGTGCAGTTTCAATGAATGTGAGTTTCAAGGGCAGAGAAGTTTTAATGCTAAGTCTGTTTTCATTATGAGACTGCATTGCTTTGTTTAGCAGATATATATTAGTGTTTGTGCTGTAAAATGCAAAATAAAACTTTCAAATGAAGTCCAAATCATGGCAGAAGTAAAGCAGTATGCACATTTGTGTTTATGGTAAATGGGTGAAATAGCCAAGTAATGGTTCATTGGAATGGCTGCAGGGGGGAGGCTCCATTCGACCATGATTTTGTGAGGGGGGAAGGGCGGCAAACTCAAAGACAGCCCCGGCTGAACTATACCTATTAACTGTCCAGATTTTTGCAGAATTAATAGATTTTTGCTTCTTATCTTTGGTTTTTTCCTCATGCTATTTGTGGTTGTCTGGCAAATCATTTAGGAATTAAGTCACTAAATAATGACAGACACTGAGTTTCAGACTTTATAACCTTCAGAAAAATGCATGCTAAAGCAAGACCTGTTATTCTATCAACTGTCTCGGTTTATACAAGAGCAATTTTTAGTACTGTTTATATGTTCCCCTAATATATTTGGCCGTGTCAAGATTTCCTGCATTAACAGGTTGAGGTACATGCAAATAAATTGCTTTATAGAATTAGGCATATTCAAACCTCGCAACTGTCCCTGATTGTGGCTCAAAATGTTGCTTTTCCCCTAATAATCCCTCTGCAAAATGGCAATTTAGGAAGAAGACGTGGAAGGTTTACAATTAATAAATAACTGTAGTAATCAGAGTTATAGATTACTTTTATTTCAGAAATGCATGTAGATCCTTTTATTTTGTCAGTTGCTCAAGTTAGCAGTACTAATATTAAAAAAGTGTCCCTTCTTTGACAGGTTCCCGGCTGTATTGTGTGGCTATTTTATATTTTTGCATCACATTTTTGGTCTGTTTTTCATAAAATTGTGTTTTGTTTGGCAAATTAGTAGCAAATCATTAAAGACTGAAGTTAGAAAATAATGACAGACATTTGAGTTTCAGATTTCATACCCTTCAGAAAATTCATACTAATGCAAGACCTACTATTCTAGTATCTTTCTAAGTTTATAAGAGCAATATTTAAAAATTGTCCTTATTTTTGGGCCTTTGTCCCACTTCTATGTATGGCTTTGTTCAGATTTCTTGCTCTGAGGTTGAGAGGTGTGACAAATGTGTCAGGGCCATCACAGTCTTCTAGACACATTTCAAATTGTGACATACTTGTTGCACCCCACTCTCCTGTGTAGTGACTTTGTGGGTGTCCAAGCAAGGCAAGGAGCAGTTATGCAGTGTAAATGTGCAGAGTATCCCTCCATCCAAGGTAGACACAAGTACTACAGTGGCTTTTCATCTCTCCTTGATTTTGCAAAATGTTTTGGTTTCTGTCATATTTTATACTGTTGATTTATGCTTATTATTATTCAGAAAGGGCCTGTGTTTAAGTAGCAATGTTTTAATGACCATCAGGTAAGCTTGTCTGAGATTGTAAGATGCAAGTTAGCTTTAATAAGCATACTGTTAAAGAATTGTCAACAATGAAAGCCTTTCTGATGTTGCCATGCAGAGAATACTTACATAACTAGATAACGTGTAAGCCTTAGGTATTGAAATGCATATGACAGTATTTTAATAAAGGACAGGATTGCATTATGTTAAGAAGCTCATTACATTTGCTGGAGACTTTACCTGTAAACTAAACAGAATGCCAATCTATTTTGTGTGGTCCATAACTTGTGCAGTAATCCTTTAAGCAATGTATCTTGAGCTTGTTTCTTGTTTGCTTTTCATTTTTTACTTTGATCATGTTTTCCCCATGAAACAAGTAGATAGTTGGTGTCAGGCAGCAGGTCTTTTTTGGATAAGAAACATTTTTACAAGTAGGGGTATCACAGAGATTGCTGCTTTCAGCGTGTTACTTGGTACTTTAATAAAGCTGAATATAAATTATAATTAGAACTGTAGTGCAAGGAGAAGTGGTTTGAGTTGAATGCTGCTTGTTTTTCTTATTCTTGATTTTGACTGGCATTCCAGTAATGTATTTAAAAAATAATTTATTTTTTCAAGCCTCACAATCTTTTTGTTTCCATCTAGATATTAAGTAAGCTGTCATGCAGCCAATGCATTGAAATATGTTTTTTCTTTTACACTTCGTTTTGTCTTGATTGGCCACTAATAATGATGGTTTGGCACCCATGGCAGCGTATCTAATGTTTTGAGCATAGCTCCTCCCTTTTCTAGTTGGCCACACCCCTTCCCATTGACCCCACCCATTCAGCTGCCTCCTGCAGTCCCCCTTTAATTTGAAGTCACTAGCCGCCACTGCTGAATATGCAACACTCTTTTATTATTTCATTATTTGTAAAATAACATAAGTATTATACAATCCTTTTTCCTTCTGTGGAGTTCTTAAAAATGCATACACACACACAGACACACACACACACACACACACACACACACACTCACACACTCACACACACACACACACACATTGATGTACATATACAGACAATAATGTAAACATAAATACTTTTGTCTTTCAGATGATGGGTCGTTTTTTCAGTGGACTGGCTCAGTCTGGAGCCTGGTGCTGCTTTGATGAATTTAACAGAATAGATATTGAAGTTTTGTCTGTCATTGCTCAACAGCTGATTACCATCAGAAATGCGAAAGCTGCAAAGGTACTGATTTTAATTTTTCAGAATTAACTTAGTGTTGATGAGTTTTTATGAAATAAAAAGTAATTTTACATTTTTAGAATGCAAGTCAAAATATATGCTGTTTTTAAGATTTCAAAGATTAGTAAAAGCCTATATAGAACCATACCTCTCAACTGTCCAGATTTTTGCAGAATGTCCACAGTTAGCCAATGTCAGCTGAGGGAAGCAAACACTGGAACACTGGGCCATAGGAAATAGCTAGTTAATAACTCCTTAATCCTCTGTGCCAACTGCCAGTCCGTGATTTGTAAATGCCCCTTCAAAGTGAAATCCAAAAGGGTTTGCACCTGGAAAAGTGAGCACACTAAACTTCCAAATTAGCAGCTCATATATAATAACTAGTCTTGCTTTGCACAAATTAGAACAGTAGAGTGCTGAACTAGCAGAGAATAGGAAATGCTTTGAAATGTACATTGTGCTAAGACTGCATTACCCTTTCCTTAACCTTTATTGAAATCCTAGCCAGTTCTAATTTAGCTCCATCTTCAGGTTAACAGGCTCAGTACTGTTATATAATTTTCAGTGGGAGCCTGGCTATATTCAGAGATGTAGCTAGAATAGGGCAAAGGGAGCATCTGCACAAGCACAAAGTGTTAGGGGACATGATCAGCTGATCCCAATCAGTCTTCATTGTATAATGGCATTCAGAAAGGAATGCTTGTATTTGTGTTTGCAGTCAAAAGTGAATGAATCTCTGTAGCTCTCCATGTGTGTCATATACTGGTGCAGCAGTTTGCCACAGTTTAAAAGCAGGAAAATCTTTTTGTTTTACTCCTCAGCTTAATGTTGTGTGGGGGGGGCAGATTGGGGATGGCCTTGAATGAAAAAATAGCTAGTTTACCTCTGGATATATTAGGAAATTAGCAGGTCCTAAGATACACAAGATACCATGCAAAATGTAGTTTATGACAAGATAGTCATTTCTTTGATCCAACCACCCAACTAGGTGAGGTATAAGATAGCGGAATTGCTTGCTGATGAACATTTTTGTACAACTTTCACCTGAAGTAGCCTCCTTCCTGGCTTATATAACATAACTGCAAGTGAATTTATGGCATTCAGTGACACCTCTGGTAAAAAGTGTGCCTATGGAAGCTGGAGGAGATTTGAGTGCTGTGACTAATGATGGTTAGGATGCCAGCAGTGGTATGTTAATGCGGCCACCTGCAGTGATGGTAGGGCTACCTGATCCAAAATGTCTGCCACTTCATTGCATACTGGTCTTGATTGCATATTGTTGTCCTTGTTGCTTAAGGAAAGATTTTCAATCTGTAATTTAGTGCTGTGTTCTTACTTTGTGAAAGAATATTTGCTTATGCTGAAGAGGTGCTCAGGCATAATTTCACATTGGCAAGGAAAGGAGAAGTGGTCCCTGGTTCTTCATTATCTTTGCCAACTAACTGTCAGTGCCACAGTTGATATTAGTCCTATAGCTAACTAGAATAGTAGTAAAGACTCCCTCTGATGTGGCTATTTTCCCATGACAAAGGTGCCAGCCCATCACTGTTAATCTCTTCTGGCCAAATCTAGAGAAATACCAAACATAAGATCTCATGTTGTCAATTTTCATTCTATCCTCAACTGTTGGATTTGAATCTGAGCCTCAGATCTGACTCAGCCGTTACTGAAGCTTGTAGTAACCAAAAAGCTCTCGAGCTTCTCCTTTACCCATAATGCACCATTCCCTAAAATGCCTCAGATCTCGTTTGCCACTTTTCATGAAAGGACATGGTCAGCCATAGCTCTTGAGCGTCAGCATTTTTTTTTCAGATAATCTAGCATTTCTTTTCATATATTATATACATAAATATGTATATATGTTTTGCCTTATCCTCTAAATTTTTTTAGTTACTGTTTTTTCCCTTAGCCTTGTGTTCACTGTAGTTCTTCAAATATCATCATTGGTAATGCCTACCTTTTCCTTCATTAATTAAAAAAACTCCTTTCTGCTTTATTTCCTTTGTTGTAGAGTGGCTGAGAAGGGTTGTTCCAGCTTTAAGAAATGTTGAAAGTGTGGGCACAAGTTGCCTGTTTCGGACGTCCAAAATCTATGTGTTTATTGTTTAGGTCCACAGCACCTACAGGAAGACTGTTCAATCTACCACAACTTTAATTCTCATGCTTTAGTGGACAGGAAGAATAAATTAATATTGAAAGGCTTGTTGCCTTCGTCTTATTTTGGAGAAGCAATTTCAGGGGCTCAATCCTCCAAGCTTAAGTCCAAGGAGTTGAAATCTCGTGTTGCTTCTATTTCCTCAACTCTGTCCTCAGAGTTGTCTAGAATGAGGACTAAGTTAGAATTGAGGAGGTCTCAAACTTCTTCCCCCTTGGATCTGAAGAAAAAGAGATTTGTGGATCCCACATCCTCCCTCAGAGCTGACCAAAAATATTCTGAGCTAACAGTGTCAGATCCTATTGTTATGCCTAGCACCAATTATTCCCCCTGTATGGATCCAGTTCTTCCAGGGTCTCATCTCCCTTTATGGAAAGGCTCCATGCTAAATAACCTTTCCTGGCCTCATCTTGATCTTCCTGAAGTTTGACTGAAGAAGATGTGGATAGCATGATGAGGATGTTTCTTTCAGCACATATCCAGATGGCTGTTACCGGCTCCTACCACTTTGGATCAGGAGGCCCATCCTTCGGCCATACCACCACTTCAGACTCCTTTTATGATCCCTTTGGTTGCATCAGAAGGCATGGATCTGAGTTTTCTGTTTCTGTCTGGCTTGGATATGAAATTGAAACTTTGGATCTGAAGTTAACTCTGAGTGCCACAGCTGTGACATCTTCGGATCTGGAGAACTGTGGGAGCCAAAGTTTCCTTGTCAGATCTGTGGCACTGGGATCGACTCTGAAAGTCTCAGAGCCATCTCTGCACCTTGGTTCTTTGGCATTGGACATCTTGGCTCCTGATGTCCTCCTCAGGAGATTACTTTCAGGGTGGGAGGAGACTATGGTCCAGAAGCCTGCCTTCATGGTGCCGAGGTCTTCTCTTTCCCCGGGGCAGTCTGTCTTCGAGGATGTGAAGAGGGTATTTTTTGCTCTAACCAAATTGATGGTCCCTACCTCCTCCGATTTTCACTCCAGCACCCAGATGTCTCTGCACTTAGATCCTCATCATTCCACTCCACTGGGACAGCCAGCTTGAGACCGGTCTTATAATCTCTACTGACACTTCCCCAGAGCACCTCACCAAGGAAGCCCCTAAAAAGAGAAGGTTCAAGAGGAGGTACTTGAACTCTCCAGAAGAGTTAGTCACTGAGGATACGGACTTCAATAAGGGTGAAGGGTCCCCACAATCACCTCCAGAAGATGTCTCATTTGGGAACATCCTTGAGATCCTAAAACAGAGAGGTGGTTGGACTCCCAGCAGCCCTTCACCTAAGGAATTTCAGGAGGCCTTTGGAGCTGGCCCATCTCCTTCCTGGGTTACTCCACCCACTTATGAGCTCATTGATTTGGTCTCTTAGTGTACATGGAAGGAGCCTGACTCAGTGAAACCAGTTTCTGAAAGGCCAGAAAGGATTTTAATTCCACCTGTGTGGAAAGAATTTTGGACTAAAGGGGCATCCATGGATGCCATGGTCATGGCGGTGGCAACCAAGAAGGATTGTACCATACAGAATTCCTGTGTTCATCCCCCTAACAGGGAGTCTAGGGCGATGGACAGAAGATTTGAAAAGTGTCTATGTTTCAGCAACATTTGTTCTTGGGGTCACTGAACTGTTTGGCACATTTTACTGGGTTGCAAAGGGATTTTATCAAAAAACTTGCTGAGTCCCATCTGTGGCTTCTCAGTTGGCTACCCTGCAATCTGTCTTGAATTTATCCATGAGGCTCATTTCACATGCAGCTGAAGGCACCTCAAGAACAGCGGGTTCAGACATATCCATTAGGAGGCATGCCTGGATGAGCTTATGTGATTTTGCGGAGCATTTCAAGTCTTTGTTCATCAGTTCTCATTTCAACAACACTTCTTTATTTGGCCCTAAAGTTAAGGATACATTATCCAGGTGTGAGAATGATGAAAGCACCCTATCTGCAGTGGGCGTACTCTTTTCGACCCCTCAAAGATCCTTTCCTAGGAATTAATGAGGTGGTTGGAAGACGTGGTTCAGGAAGTCCCAGGATCCTGTCCAGGACACATGTGGAGAAAGTTCCCGTTTGGCAGAAAGGGTACTCTAATGGTTGACACCATCCCATGGTAGAGGAGGCACCTGCAAACCAGGGGTCCAGAGATTTTTCCTCTGACAGACCCTACCAGTGCTCCTGAAGCAATTCGGAGTTGACTATCCCTGCACCAGTGAGCCTGGCTAGATATAATAAAAGATACTTGGATGCAGAGGATTATATAATACCCTTTTTCCTTCCACCCCCAAATCTACAAAAAAAATCATGACATTTCACCCAGTCAGAGGAAAGAAGCAGCAATGCAAATACAAAAACTGCTAGAAAAAAGGGTCATCCAAGAGGTCCTGCCAGACGAGAGAATCCGGAACTTACTCAAGATTCTTTTTAGTGCCAAAGAAAACAGGGGACTGGAGACCGATTTTGGATCTCAGCAACTTGAACAAGTCAATTCATCACACAAAGATTTGGATGGTCATGGTTCATTCCATTCTCCCTTTTCTGGGCAAGGATGGCTAGATGTGCTCAATAGACCTTTAGGATGTGTACTATCACATAAAGATGAACAGACAATCCAGAAGGTATTCACACTACTGGCTGGGAGCCTGTCATTACCAGTTCAGAGCTCTGCCCTTTGTCCTCACCACAGCCCCCAGGATGTTTACCAAATGTATGGCAGTAGTGGCAGCTTACTTGAGACTGCAAGGATTCTCGGTGTTTCCATATCTAGATGACTGGCTCATTACTATCCCAACCAGGCATCTGTTAATAAGGGCAAGAAATCAGGTACTCCAGATTTGTTTTCATCTGGGGATAACCATAAATTACACGTCTCACCTACAACCAACTCAAAACTTTGAATTCATAGGAGCAGTTTTTGACACTAAGTCAGTGATGGCTTCTTTTCCTCTCTCAAGTGTACAGACTATCAGATTGCAGGTCAGGAAAATAATCTAGAGTACCAAAATTTCAGCCTGCTTGGTCATTCAGCTCTAAGGTTCAGTGTAAGTGGCAATAACCCTAGTACCTTTAGCCAGATTTCATATGAAAATTCTTCAGTGGATGTTATCCGTACAGTGGTCTATTCTTTATCAACACATGTCAACACAAATAAGGATCACTCAGACATGTAAGAGGGATATCCAGTGGTGGATTCAATCATATCAGGTTTTACAAGGCCGTACATTCCTTCTTCCTTAGCCCAAGGCCATAGTGACCACATGCACTTCCTAGTTGGGGTGGGGGATACTGTCTATAGAAAACAGTCCAAGGCACTTGGTCCCACAAAGAGGCATACTTGCATATCAATGTCCTAGAGATGACAGTATCGCTTTTAGCATTGCAGGCCTTCCAGGATGCTCTCCCTTCAGGGACAGTTGGGATTCAAATGGACAATATGTCAGTAGTTTGATACATTAACAAACAAGGATGGACCAGATCATTCCCATTGTGTTGAGAAGCACTCAGATTATGGCAATGGGCTATCTCATCCAACTGCTTTCTCACTGCAACTTACATTCCAGGGAAGTCCAATGTGATAGCAGACAAATTGAGCAGGCCCATTCTTCTACCTAACGAGTGGTCCTACAACAGTAAAATGTCAGAAATTATTTTTCATTGATAGGGCTAGCCCTGCTGCAATCTTTTTGCTTCTCCCTTAAACAACAAATGCAGCAACTACTTTGTCCTAATCCCCCCACAGGGGTAATCACGGAGGGACATGGTACTTCACGATTGGCCTCCCGGTCTGCTTTAAGCCTATCTGCCAATTCCATTAATTCTGAAATTTCTACAGAAAACTGTCAGGATGAAGAGCAAAGTCATCCTCATTGCACCTTACCGGCCTTGACAGATTTGGTTCCCCTTGCTACGGCCTCATCTACTTTACAGACTTTAGATTCTGGATACGATTCCAGACCTTCTTATCACCAGACAGACATGATTCACCCAGACATCTCATACCTCAAGCTTAGAGCCTGCTTTTTCCATTTCCATTAACAGCCAGACAACCTATGCTCTCTTCACCTGTCTTCCATATCCTTTTATCTTCCCATAAACCCTCATCTCAAAAGCTCTATTCAAGTAAATGGAACAGATTTGTTTACTGGGCACAACAAAATAATTTTGATCCTTTCTCAATTCCAGTACATAACATACTCACATTTTTAGCTTTACTTTTCAAAGAAGGGGTGAGTTCCTCTACCATTAAGGTTCAATTAGCAGCAATATCTCATTTTCATATTGGATTTGAAGGTGCTTCTGTAGCCTCTAACTGTGCAAAGCATTTCTGAGAGGCATTCTTCTTCTTTTGAGACCACCATTTAAAGACCCTGCTCCACCATGCGATCTGAACTTCGTACTGCAAGCATTAATACATTCTCCCTTTGAACAATCAGCTAAATGTGACTGTAAGTTTCTTACTTAGAAAACAGTCTTTTTAGTAGCCATTACTTCAGCTAGAAGAATTTCAAAAATTCAAGCTTTGTCTTCAAAACCTCCCTACTTAATTTTTCATAAAGATAGAGTTACATTACATACCAATACATCCTTTCTTCCCAAGGTGCTGTCAGAATCCACTATCAATTAGTCCATTAATTTGCCAGGATTCTTTCTGCTGTTTGCAAACAAAGGTGAAAATATGTTACGTTTATTGATGTTCATGGACAATTATGTTTTTATCTGGATAGGACAAATAATATCAGAAAGACAGACCAATTGCTTGTTTCTTTAACAGATTTGAAACTGGGTAAACCAGTCGCAAACGTAATTTTAGCCAGATGACTGACTGATTGAATTTCAGTTATCTATAACAAATTGGGTCTTACCTTAACTAAACCTGTAAGAGCCCATTCAACTAGACCCATGGCAACTTCTTTAGTATTTCTGTCCAAGTTTTCCATGGACGACATTTGTGCAGGAGCAACTTAGATCTGGCCTTGAGGGATAGAGCATCTTTTGATTCTATTGTGCTCAGGAATATCCTTCCTTAGAGTTCACCCAGGGTTTTAGGTAGCTGAGGACTTTATCCCAACAGTTGAGGATAGAATGAAAATTAACAACATGAGATAAAGAAGTTATGTACTTACCATAACGTACCATCTGTGTTATCTATTTTCATTCTTCCTCAACTTCCCGCCCATCAACCCCCATCCTTCATTTCTACAAATGTCTGGAGGAATGAGATATTCTAAGGACACCACTGTCCTTTTGATTGAGCTCCTGATATGGTTTCCTCTATGGAACACATACATGTTTAAGTATCTCTTTATAGGTGCATGTTAACAGATACTTTTTTTCTGGTAAAATCAGCGAACAGGATCAGAGGTATGTTAGGAATTGGTGCATTATGAGTAAAGGAGAAGCTTGAGATCTTTTTGGTTACCACGAGCTTTAGTAACAGCAGAGTTAGATCTAAGGATAGGATCCAAACCCAACAATTGAAGAAGAATGAAAATGAAAAACACAAATGGAACATTATGGTAAGTATGAGCCAAAATGAAGAGGGTACAATACTCAAAAAAGAACCAATAAAACCATTAAGGAGCACTTGGAAGGACAAATACCACAGAGTTTATTAAATCCTCAAATGAAGTGACAAAAGGCCACAAACAGACAATTATAAAACCATGAACGCTTTAAAATACAATGCGTTTTCGTCCGTAAAAAACAGACTTCATCAGATGAACACCTCTGTCCTCAATGTTCCTTATATGCCCTACCTTCAAAATTCTTAATTAACATATTGTTTTAAACCTTACCAATTATCCAATAAATGTTACCTTAAAAATGGGGAGAATGGAGGCAACTTAAAACCAGCACTCATAAATATATAAAAACATTTTTAAGAAACATAAACATCTAATTTTATAGAAAATTATTTAAAAATGTGTCATAATTTTATTTATTTATTTATTTATTTCCAGTTTGATAACCGGGGAGGTCCACTGGGCCCAGAGGGCCCGTTTTCAGTGGAGGCCTGGGGAGAAAAGCTCCACAATGCATACAGTTAAAACAAACATAGAGTTTTACATTTAGGCCTGGGGAGAAAAGCCCCGCATTAAAATCAACAAGCATACAATTATAGATACAATTATAAATGTTATTAGCAAACAAATGAAAAATTCTTATATAAGGAGTTGTATCGTGTTAAAAAGTCAACAAAGAAAGAGAGAAAAATGGGGAACAAGTTAACAGAGAGAGGGGGTATTGAAGAGCATGGTGCTTATGTAAATGTCACCCCCTCCACCTACGGCAACACCTAACTAATAAACACACATTCTGGTATGTACAGTATTTACAAGGTAATCAATTGTTGGATTCAGAGCAAGGAAGCTGTGGTGGAATTAGAAATAATTATATAAAATAATGAGTATGAGCAAGAGTGAGTACATGCATAGGTGAAATTAGGAGGAGTTAGGTGGGAAGAATGCAGTTACATTTCCAATTTTGTGAGAGGTGGGAATGGAGCTGAGATTTGAAGAGTTCAAAGTTTGAAGTGGTTCTAAGCAGGGATGGGAGGGAGTTCCATTTTTTGGCATTTGGTTTATATACAGAAAGGAGATTTTGTTGAGCAGATCTAAGGGGTCTGTGTGGGGTATAGAATGGTAAAATATTAGAAAGAGCAGGGCATGCAGTGAGTTTTAAGATTAATTTGTGGGCTGTAGTAAGTTGAAGGAAGAGGAGGTGGTTAGGAAACTCTAGCCAGGTGAGCTTGTGAAGATAGGTGCAGCAATGAGAGGAGTGTTTAGATTTGGTTGCGAATTTAGCAATTTTGTTTTAGCACATTTCTAGCTTTGAGGATGTGGTAATAGATAGATTGGTTAGAAGTGGAGCACCGTACAGCAGTGATGGAAGAAGATAGGTAGAAGCTAGAGTTTGCCTTGTAGATGGAGAGAGAAAGTGAGCATTTCTATATAACATGCCTAGCTTCTGGTGTTTTTTTTTATATTAAGTTGGACATGAGTATCGAATTTCAGGTGTTCATCAATTGTGACCCCTAGAAGTTTAGCAAAGGGGACAACTTCTATAGTGGAGTTGGCATGGCTGAGGATATTGAAGGACTGCTTATCAAGTGTAATAGTTTTAGAGGGAGAGAAAAGAAGGATTTTGGATTTATTGGCATTAAGTGAGAGATGGCTTTGAAGCATCCAGTGCTCAGTGGTTGAGAAGGCTAATTGGGTTTTAGCCTGAAGTTCAGAAAGATTAGGAGCAGAACAGATTAAAGTAGAGTCATCTGCATATTGCACAATTTGTGTGTTGGGAATGGCGGTGTGAAGATCATTGATAAATATATTAAAGAGCATTGGTCCTAGAATGGACCCTTGGGGAACCCCGGTAGGGGTAGGAAGGAAGGTGGAGGTGCCATTTTGCCATTTTATGGCCTGGGATCTGTTAGAGAGATAACTTTGGAACCAGGTAAGGCAGTTTTGAGATAGACTGAGGTTGGAGAGATGATTTAGAAGGTGGGTATGGGAGATGGTATCAAATGCCTTAGATATGTCTAGGGCAATGGTGGAAACAATTTCTCCCGAGTCACGAGCAAGGTTTATTTTGTCGAGAAAGGAGAGGAGAGCGGTTATTGTGCTATGGCCAGGACGGAAGCCATGTTGGATGGGGGTAAGGAGTTGGTTATTGGTGAGGAAGGGCATGAGCTGGATATGGATGCATTTTTCAAGGATTTTTGAGATTGGTGAAAGAATGGCTATGGGTTGGAAGTTAGAAATGCTATTGACCTGAAGTAGTTACTTCATTTGTTCTGCAACTTGTGGGTCTCGGATCTGACCTCGGATCCGACCGGCAGCTTTCCAAGCTTCAAGATCCGAGCTCCTAGCTCCTCCCCTCTGCCCATAATCCCTTGTCACCACCACACTACCCCAGATCGTTTTTGCCGTGGCTTGATCACAAGCAACTTGAAAAGAGCTCCTGAGCTTTAGTAGCAGAGAAGTGATTTTTTCTTAAATTTTCGACAATTTAAAAGTTATGTGTTGAGAGAGTGTTTCTCTGCCCTTTTTTATTTTTGGGATTGGCGCTTTGATTAAGTTAACCCTCCCCTAGGTGTTTGAGCATGTGAGTGCGTGTGTTGGAAAAATGGCCAAAGGCCGTAAGGCTTTTTTTTCTAAGTGCACTGGGTGTGGCCATAAGCTTTCCCCAGCTGATGGCCACACTCAGTGCATTATATGCCTGGGGGTTGCCCATTTGTCTTCAGACTGCCAGGTTTGTGCAGCCTTCAACCCCCGGGCTGTGAGGGACAGGAGGAACAGGCTTATTCTGGCGGGATTGCTTCCCCCGGAGGAGGCCTCTTCCTCCTCTCCCTCTAAGGTGCAGGCTGCCCAGGTAGCTTCGGCACCTTTGACTCCCTCGACTCAGGCTGGGACTCAACCTCCCACTGTTGCCTTGAGTATGAGGGAAGTTCAGTCTTCTCCTTCTAGGGAAAAGCACAGGGAGAAGCACCGACATAAGAGGCGAGCTGAGCCTCATCCCTCGCCCCCGAGGGTGTCCGGACTTTCTCCTTCTTGGCTCTGATCCCCTTCCTTCTCACCGGAGCCGGAGGAGGAGCTCCGATCACCCTCAAGGTCGTCGAGGCGGCCTTCCAGGCCCGCCTCTACGACCTCCTCTAGATCTACTAGGTCTCTCTCCGACACTGATATGGACAGGATGATGCGTCGTTTTCTGCAGACCCAAATGCAGATGGGGGTGCTCTTGCCTCCCCCCCAACAGGGGGGGAGTGCAGCTTCAATATTTGCCCCGATTTCTCCTTCTTCAACCCGGATCCGGGTTTTGGAGTCTTCGGATCCAGGCCGTTTTGGAGCCAGGGTTTTGTCGGCGCCAGTGGCCCAAGCCTTCTCGACGCCGACCAAACCCTCGAGTATCTCAGATCTGAGTTGTTGGGGCCGTGGGATGGGCGTCGGATCCGTGGGAGCGGGTGCCTCTTAGGCGCCTCCTATGTCGGAGAGCACCTCCCTCTCGTATCCGACGGCTTCGGCTCCGAACCCGATCCCTATCTCAGAGCCGAGGAGACTGCTCTCGGGGCCGGAAGAGAGTAGTTCTCCCTTGGTGTTCGAGGTAATGGAGAGGGTACTGTCGAGGTCTTCCAGGTCCCCGACCCGGGCTTTGGATCCTTCCGCTCCCTCACTGCATACGGGTCTACCTTCCATCATCCTTCCATTGGGACAGCCTGCTCAGACCCTCCAGTTGGTTCCCTCGGAGAAACAAGAGGCCGTTGACGAGCCCTCTTCTGATAGTCCCACAGAAGAGGTGCCTCGTAAATGGACGTGTAAAAGGAGGCACATGGACTCCCCCGAGTCCGTCACCACAGATACAGACTTAGAGGAAAGGGAAGGTTCCCCAAGGTCACCCCCCCGAGGATGTCTCCTTTGGAGACATCATGGAAATGTTGCGTATAAGGGGGGATGGTCTGCCCAAAAACCTTCCTCAGATGAGTCCATCTACCTCCTGGGTGTCCCCACCGGCAGATCCCCTGGTAGATCTCCTGACTACCAGAGCTTGGAAGGAGCCCGACACCGTGGAGCCTATCCCACGCCGGCTGGATAAAATCCTTAGCCCCCCCCTTCAGATAGGCAGGCTTGGGCTACAGTGTCTCCAGTTGATGCCATGTTGGTGGCTGCTGCCACTAACAGAGAACTCTCCCAGGAGAGCTCCACGGTCCACCCGCTGGACAAGGAGTCCCGGGCACTGGACCGTATAGGGAAGCGGATCTTTGCTTCAGCAACCTTCTCGGTGAGGGCGCTGAGTTATATGGCGCATGTTATCAGGCTACAACGTAAATGAACAAATGAACAATCTGGTGCAGGAAAGAAGATGAATGATGCCTCGGCTCGGACTATTAAACGTTTAATAACACACAAATAGATTCACATAACAGGTTAAGCGCTTTCATCTGGCTAGCAGACTTCATCAGAACATAGTTAATTGTTACTGCACTCATTAAATACCACAATTTGGCGCCAAAAACTGTATAAAAATTAAGATCATACTACACAAATGCATAAGAAATAAAATAAAAAATAAAAAATACACAATTGTGATAAAAACATTTGCATAAATATCTTATGTTACTTAATAACAATATTGATTCTATGAACCTATAAAATAACATATATGTATATATATATATATATATATATATATATATATATATATATATATATAAATAGATGAGATATATATATATATATATATATATATATATATATATATATATTGACGTTTTAGAAGTGATATATATGTTATTTTATAGGTTCATAGAATCAATATTGTTATTAAGTAACATAAGATATTTATGCAAAAGTTTTTATCACAATTGTGTATTTTTTATTTTTTATTTTATTTCTTATGCATCTGTGTAGTATGCTCTTAATTTTTATACAGTTTTTGGCACCAAATTATGGTATTTAATGAGTGCAGTAACAATTAACTATGTTCTGATGAAGTCTGCTAGCCAGATGAAAGCGCTTAACCTGTTATGTGAATCTTTTTGTGTGTTATTAAACATTTAATAGTCTGAGCCGAGGCATCATTCGTCTTATTTCCTGCACCAGATTGTTCATATGTCATCAGGCTGCAACGGGATTTTATCAAGGAATACACTGCAGCTCCACCAGAGTCCATGTCGGTCGAGGACAAGACTGTGTTCTCGACTCGTATGGCCACTCTCAAGTCCATCTCAAATACGTCCATGCAGCTACTGTCTTATGCTATGGAGGGAGCCACAAGGGCCAGCGGGGCAGGTGTTGTCTTGTGACGCCATGCCTGGCTCCGCCTTTGTAATTTTGCGGAACCTTTCAAGGCGTCCTTCGCGAACGCACCCTTTGACAGCTCTTCGCTTTTTGGCAAGACCGTACGAGATACTAGTCCAAAGCGAGAAGGAAGGGAAGACGCTGTCTGCCGTCGGAGTCCGCTTCTCGAGCCCCCAACGTTCCTTCTCAAGGAATCGGAGGGGGCAAAAGAAGCTGTGGTTCCGTAAGTCTCAGCAATCCTATCCAGCTTCGGACTCCGCGCCCTCCAGAGGCAGAGGGGGCCAGGGTGGACGCCGGCCCAGAGGCAGAGGGGGGACGCGTAACTTTGGGTCTAGGGAGCCTTTCTCTGAGAGACCTGCGCAGCAGCCCTGAGGGCTTACCCGACTGTCCAGCTCTGGAGGCAGTCAGGGGGCGTTTAATGAAGCACCTGTCAATGTGGGAGTCCATCAAGAATGATCGGTGGGTGCTCCGAATTATATCCAGAGGCTACAAAATTCCCTTCCTATTTCATCCTCCCTCAGGTGGTCGCCTCCCCGATGTCCCACCCAATCAAAGAGAAGCAGCGACCATAGAGATTTCAAATTTGTTAGAAAAAGAGCCATCCAGCGGGTCCCCTCAGACCAATCCGGATTGGGCTACTACTCAAGGTTCTTTTTGGTGCCAAAAAAGACGGGGCACCTCAGGCCCATTCTAGACTTGTCCGACCTGAACATGTTTGTCCCCAAAGAAAAGTTCCGGATGGTCACTCTACAATCTATTCTCCCCTTAATGCAGGAGAACGACTGGATGTGCTCGATAGACCTAAAGGATGCGTACTACCACATTCTAATGGACAGACGGTCCAGGAGGTTCCTCCGCTTCCGGCTAGGGGCCAGTCATTACCAGTTCAGGGTCCTTCCCTTCGGACTCACCTCAGCCCCCAGGGTATTCACCAAAGTCATGGCAGTGGTTGCGACCCACCTGAGGCTTCAGGGCATAAGGGTCTTTCCGTACCTAGATGACTGGCTCCTCACAGCAACCAACAGGCATCAACTTTGTATCGCGAGGGACTATGTTCTGTCTCTTGTCGACAGTTTGGGCATTTCAGTCAACATACCGAAGTCTTTTCTTCATGCTGTGCAAGTATTAGATTTCATAGGAGCCAGACTAGATTCCCGATCATCTCGGGCCTTCTTGACCTCGGACAGGCTGTCCAGCCTCTCACTCCAAATTTTGGCTCTTCTTCACACCAAAGCTCCGCTGGCAGAGTTAGTCCTGAGAGCACTAGGCTCGATGGCAGAGGCTATCGGCCTCTCTCTCCATGCTCACCTAAGGATGCGTATATTACTGTGGACACTCCAAGTTCAATGGTCACTGTTACACCATCCATTGAATACTCCCATCCCCCTGAGCAGGGTTTGCAGGGAATCCCTCCTTTGGTGGCTTCACTCCCCAGAACTCAGGCAAGGGAGACCTTTTGTGCTTCCCCCTCCCCGGGCCACGTTAACCACGGATGCTTCTCGCCTAGGGTGGGGGGGGCATTGTTTGGGCAGAAACATCCAAGGTACATGGACCTTGTCGGTGATCGCCTTGCACATAAATGTTCTGGAGATGAGGGTGGTGCTTCTAGTGTTGCAGGCTCTCCAAGACCTTCTACCTCTAGGAACGATTGCAATACAGACAAACAATATGTCAGTGGTCTGGTATATAAACAAACAAGGGGGAACCAGATCCTACCCTCTTTGTCGAGAAGCCATGAGAGTTTGGGAATGGGCGATATCCACCAACCGCTTTCTGATAGCAATGCACATTCTGGGACGATCCAACATCCTGGCAGACAAATTGAGTCGAGTAATTCTCAGTCCTTACGAGTGGTCTCTCAATCCAAAAGTTGCGAAGGAGATTTTCCACAAGTGGGGTTGGCCTCGCTGCGATCTCTTTGCTACTCCCCAAAACACAAAATGCAGCGAGTTCTTCGCAATTCTTCCCCCAGAAGGGGAGAGCCCCAGAGATGCTCTGATTCATGCTTGGCCTCCCGGTCTACTCTATGCTTATCCCCCGCTTCCGCTCATGGCAAAGTTCATTCAGAAAGCCGCATGGTTGGGGAGCAAAATTATCCTCATAGCCCCATTCTGGCCTCGTCAAATCTGGTTTCCATACCTGCGGTCTCACAGTCTCTCCTCCCCTTTAATCCTGGATCTCATTCCAGATCTGATCTCGCACCCAACAGGGTGCCCAACATCGAACCTGGTAAACCTCAAGCTCGCGGCTTGGTTGATCCAGTTCCACTAATGGCAAGGACTCCCGGCATCTCGTCACCAGTGAAAACTATTCTGATAGTGGCTCATAAACCGTCCACCAGGAAAATCTATAATAGCAAGTGGAAACTATTTTCTATCTGGGCTAACAGCCAGGGTCTCAACCCTTTTACTGTTCCAATTCCTACAGTCTTGGATTTTTTTGTCCACGATATTTCAACAAGGGGCCAGTGCATCAAAGGTGAAAGTACAGTTGGCAGCAATATCCCATTTTCATGTGGGAGATGGATTAAGATCCCTAGCGTCTACAAAATTGTGTAAGACATTCTTGCGTGGCATTTTCCTTCTCAAGCCACCTGTGAAATCCGTGACTCCCCCTTGGGACTTAACCTTTGTTTTGTAAGCCTTAACAAAACCTCCTTTTGAACCTGCAGCTTCTGTACCTCTTAAATTGCTGTCCTGGAAAACAGGATTCTTGGTAGCCATAACTTCTGCTAAAAGGGTTTCAGAGCTCCAAGCTTTGTGCATGAAACCTCCCTACCTTATTTTTCACAATGACAGAGTGTCTCTCAGGACTAACCCGTCTTTTTTTCCAAAAGTGGCATCTGTGGCAAATATCAATCAGACTATCAATCTGCCAGTGTTTTTCAAGAATTTTCAAAATAAGGGAGAATACATGTTGCATACACTAGATGTACATAGACAGTTGCATTTTTATCTGCACAGGACCAAAGACGTTCGTAAGGCTGATCAACTGTTCGTGTCCTTTGCTCCTCCATCCATGGGGAAACCTATCTCCAAAGTGACACTGGCTAATTGGATTTGTCAATGTGTTTCTCAGGCTTACAAGGCATTGGGCAAAACAACCCCATTTAAAATTTGTGCACATTCCACACGGTCCATCGCAACTTCTGCAGCCTTCTGGTCCAGGATGCTGTTGGACGACATATGTTCAGCAGCCCCCTGGTCTTCTGCTCATACGTTTATTTCTCATTATAAGCTGGATATGATATCTAGAAGCAGGGCGTCCTTTGGCTCCTCGGTGCTTCAGAATATTCTTCCATAGGCCAACCAGGTTTTTTTTGTTTAGGTAGCTGGGGACTCTGTCCCACAGGTTGCAGAACAAATGAAGTAACTACTTCAGATTTAGAAGTTATATACTCACCATAACATTTCATCTGAGTAGGTACTTCATTTGTCTGCAACCACCCCCCCCCCCACCCTGCCATCCCCCTAACCTGTATCTGGTTTCTAGGATCATGTATGATTCTTTGAGAATAACTGAACCTGTTATTGTACAGGTTTATCAGGTGATACAGCAAAAGCGATCTGAGGTAGTGTGGTGGTGTCCGGGGATTATGGGTAGAGGGGAGGAGCTAGGAGCTCGGATCTTGAAGCTTGGAAAGCTGCCGGTCGGATCTGAGGTTGGATCCGAGACCCACAGGTTGCAGACAAATGAAGTACCTACTCAGATGGAACGTTATGGTGAGTACATAACTTCTAATTTTTGCCTCCTTTGTGGAGTGGCGGATAAAGGCTGCATGACACAATTTGGGGACGTAAGATTCCTGCATGGATCTGTTAATGTGAATGCTGATAGGGATGGCAATACCATTGGCTGCAAGCTTTAAGAAGAGTGAGGGAATATTGTCAGGGGCGCTGGAGCATGGCTTTAGTTTAGAGAGAAGCTTTTTGATGTAGGAGGTCAGGACAGTTTTTAGATAGAAAGTGGGGGAAGGATTGGGGGAGGAGGGTTGAGTAGAGGAAGGGGGGTTGGATTGCATGTAGGGAGGAGATGTGGTTGGGGAAGGTCTTAGTGAGTTCAGCTATAGAGTTTGTGAAAAAGGAGTTGAGGAGGGAAGCAATTTCTGTGTCAGATTTTTTGTTGTCAGGACAGGGATTACTTTTGGTACCTGGATGCAAAAGAGAGTTTATGGAGTTCCAGAATTGTTTGGGATTTTTAGAGAGGGTAGACTGAAGTTTGATATAATATGATTTTTTGTCTTTTATAACATGGTTTTTGGCTAGGTTGCGGAGTTGTTTATATTTTTGGAGGGTAACAGGGTGTTTATTTTTTTCGTAAAGTTTCCAGGTTTTGTCTCTTTGTCGCATAAGAGTTTTGGTGTCTTTAGTTAGCCAAGGCGTGGAGTTGGATTTTATTTGTTTAGTTCTGGGTGGGGCTTGAGTGTTTAGGATGCTCAGGAAGGTGGAATTGAAGAACTCTGTGGCTTCATCTAGTGAGAGAGTTTTTAGGTTGTCCCAGTTTGTTAGTTTAAGGGTTTTGGAGAATATAGAGGGGTTAAAATTTGTGAGATTACGAGTGTGGGTATATTGGTATTTGTGGGGGGGGGGGAGTGGGTAGCTCGGTGAATGATGGCTGGGAGATGATCACTTATAGTGTCAGGTAGTAAACCAGAGTAAGAGATTTTATTAGGGTGGGAGACTAAGATCCAGTCCAGAGTTGACCCTGGGGGGTTGTTTCTGTTAGGTCTTGTAATACCACTTATTAGTTGAGTGAAGTTTAGGAGATTGATAGATAGGGAGGGATTGTTGTTGTTGATTTTGTTCCAGTCAATGTTCACATCTCCCAATATATATGTCTCAAGCTTAATGTTAGTTGAGGACCATAGGAGAATGTTTTCTAGAGTGGTAATGTTATTCCCAGGGGGGATATAGATGGCCATAATACAGATATTTTTATAGTTATTCAGTTTGAGAATTCCTATGACTAATTCAGTGTTGCAGAACTGAGGAATGGGGTTTTGGTAGGGAGAGATATTCAGTAGGCTAGTATAGATTAAGGCTACTCCTCCTCCTTTTTGATTTTGTCGGTCACACCTGAGTGCTTGAAATCCAGGGGGTAAAAACTCAGAGTCAGAGATGTTAGGTTGTAGCCATGTCTCTGAGACTGCTACAACATCTGGTGTAGTAAGATTTAGCCAATCATGAAAGGGTGATATTTTGTTTTTTACACTCTGGGTGTTAATGGTAATTAGTTTGAGGAATTTGTGGTTGGTAGTATTTGAAGAGATGGGAGGAAAGTAGTTACTATTAGTCACTGGTCCAGGATTGGGGTGAATGTCTCCAGTTAGGATAAGCCAGTTAGATGAAGAGAGAGGCATGAACTTTGGTTTGTGATTTATCATATGTAGGAAGAAATGTATCATTTTTGGAGTAAGGGGTTTTGTAGAGTAGGCTAGATGTTTTAGATTAAAATGGTGAAGTGGATTAGGTTGTACTAGTGAGGGGGAGATGTTATGAAAGTGGGATATGATGAGGTTGGGATGGGGGGAGTGGTGGAGGTTGGGGAGGGAAAGAAGGGGGCTAATTTGAAAGAGGAGTAGGAGGTGGCATAGAAGACAGTAGTTAGGAGAAGAATGCTTATAGAAGAGATAAGAAGAGAATGTGGAAGTGGAGGAGACATTTTTAATTAGGGTGGGGCAAATTAGTAGGAGGCTGCAGGACGGTTGGGGAGTGGTTGAGTGAAGATGGTATAGGAATATAGGTGAGAGTATAGGAGTGTGAGGGATACAGTTAGGGGAGGGATTAATTAATTGAAGAAAGCTAAGAGGGGGAAGAAGAGAGACTGGATTTGTTTAGGGGAAGGGGAGGAGATATAGTGCAGTATAAAGGTGAGGGAACTGGGGGTGGGTGAGATTTGGGGGTAGGGTAGGGAAGCGGAGCGGGGCAGACCCAAAGGACAGACACAGCAGGATGGAGAGAGAAACAATCAGTGAATTCGGGAGTAAGTATGAAGGAAGGTAAGCAGGGTGGCAGAGTAAGACTAGTGTAGATGTTTAGTAACAAAGAGAGAGAGGCTGTATATCATAAGCATCTTAACATCTAATAATAACAGTTAATACTCAAAATCAATAACTGTAAAGTCCAATACTTGTTTATAAAATATAAAAACACTAAAATATAATAAATATGTGCAGTACATATACATATTAAACCAATACATCTAATCATACAAAGTTGTTATACCACTAACAGATCTAAGCCAAAAGCCTTTACAACTTAGCTGATCTTAATTTTAAAACAGGCACTTGCGAGACCATGTCATTCAAACCTGGCCATTTATTAGCTTCTAAAATGATTTGCCAGTATAACTCTCTATATTCCAACTTTGTCTCCCAAGGCCATCCCCTTACATCAACAGGGACTTATTCTAGTACGTAAAACAAAATATTTACACCCTGACATAAAAGTGTATGTTTAAAAAGTGCATTCCTTTGATTTTCTTTATTTTATCTCATGAATATGTTCATAAATTCTCTTTCTAAGTTTTATTTCAGTTTTGCCTATATAAAATACCCCACGTTTCTCACAAATTGCAATATAAACTATTCCTTTGGTATCACAAGTATAATAAGATCTACTTGTGATATATTTATCTTTGCTGCTAATAAAAATATCTGCAGTATTATGCCCAAAGGGGCATTGAGAACAAAATCCACATTTAAAAGTCCCCACCTTTTTCTTTTTATTACAAAATAGAGTAGTCTGATGGTTTTCAAAATATCTTTGATACTACACCCCTTTCTTAAAATACATTTCAGCAGCTTATCAAAAATAAACCTCAAATCTGACAGGCTAGCAAATTTTGCCCATTCCTTTTCAAAGATGTCCTTAATAACATGGGCATCTCCATTATAGTCAGTAACAAAAGCCCCTTCATAGTTGTTCCCATCATTCTTGCTTACTTCGTACACACCTTCATATATGTTATTTAAAGACTGACTCTCTCTTGACCTAAAATGGGTGCAAATCTATCCTTTCTACCCAATAAAACCTCCTTTTGAACTGCTTCAGTTAGGGTCTTTGGATAATCCCTCTCCATAAACATATTTGTCAAAAATTAACGTTCGGGAAAATAATCATCATCCAAAGTCATCCTGCTACCACTAACAAATTGTCCCTTTACTATACCTATCTTTTGGGAAGATGGGTGTGCACTCATAAAATACACATAAGAATTATAATATGTGTCCTTTCTATATACTTTAGAGGTAAAATTACCTCCTTTCTTCTGAATAGTAACATCTAAATAGTTCACACTATCATAACTAATGTTGTATGCAAATTTTAAAAAATTGGTCGAACTAGAAATATATTTGAAAAATTCCAAAAGCTTCACCCACAGGAGACAGATGTCATCCAAGAAGCGCTTATACAGCACCCAACAATTTTGAAATCCTTCCCAACAGGAAAGGACAATATTGGCATATGTGGGTGCACACTTTGCCCCCATTGTTATACCTTTTGTTTGACTGAAAAAGACCCCCTTCAAAATAAATACAATTATTTTTCAAAACAATATCGATTAACTCCAGACAAATATGAATGTCTTTCTGGGGAAGCTTTCCTTGCACTCTTATTACTTCTTCAAATAACTCTGAACCATGCTCATGAGGTATAGAAGTGAACAACTTTATTACAACAATAGTGACAAACATTATTTTGTCATCAAATAAATCCTTTTTGATGCATCCCGTGAGTCTTTTAAAACTTCCCTGCCTTCCACTGATATTTTCTTTAATTTAAAATCTAAAAATTTAGCCAAAAGGGTTTTAATGGAACCCTCAGCAGCCACGATAGGCCTTAAAGGTGGGTCAGCTGTATTTTTGTGAACCGGGATGCCAAATATTGAAGGCACCTATGGTATTTTTTTATCATGAACCATTGCTGGAAAGGATTTGGAAGGAACTCCGAATATCTTTATGACCAAATTGAGTGACCATTTGGGAAGTGGGCAAAATGGAACACCAAACAACAAACAAGACAACGGGAGACAAGGTGACTGTTTTTTTCATGAACAGAATGGTAAAGAATGTAATTTGGGCATGTGGTTGTCTAAAAAAGTTTAATTTGAAAGCAGTACACAAGTAGTTAACCACAATGAATCAGATACTTATGCTAATAACTTGTATAAATTACATGACTTTCTCTTGAAATATAAAACTTTAAATCTGGATAATTTGTATCTAAAAGAATACATTAGGCTAAATATAGTCCCGAAGGGTTTAAGGGTATGTAAATACCCACATAATGTGGGGGAAGGGACTGACTTTCATCGTGAACTTTCATCGTGAACTGTTGGACATTTTTGACAAGTGTGGTTTTGATATAATGCATGCTATAATTAAAATGAAAAAGATATGGCTGTTTTGCATGAATGTATTGAGGTTATTAATCATTGTGGGGTGAATGATTTCATGTATTTAATAGACAGTGAAAAGAGGTCAAATTGACAAAAAAATGAACACTATTTTTAATAGAAAAACGAGGAAATTGGATAGGGATGTAAAAGAATATCAACAAAAAAGTTGTTACCCTTACCCTAGGAAACACATGAATTGGGAGAGAAATGAGGAAAAACGAGGGGATTTATTTACAACAACAATTCTAATAATTCTAACAATTTTAATGATTATCAGCCAGATTTTAGGGGGATTCACAAAGACCTGGTGACCCAAATGACCCTTTAGAATATCCCCCCTCCGGAGGTCGGAGAGGCTGAAGAACAAGCAGCCTATTCAATACAATTACTGTAAATGGAGGGGGTGGAACAGAATTGGAGGGGGGGATTTTGATAAATACACATATCTCTCCCACTAGGCTTAATGCCATAGTAAGAGAAGGGTATAAGTTGAGCTATAATGGTCACAGTATTTTTAATTATAGTGACTTAGAAGTCACAGAAACCCATTTCGGCTTGTTTTCAAACCTAGAGGCCCACCACATATATTATTGGGACAAGATTTTGTACAATATGCACCTTATTGTTTTCAATTCGTGTTTAGATTTAATTATTATACTCAGATGTCTTAAGTTTTTTGCAAAGAATTAAAAATCAAGTAAAATGTTTAAATGCATTAAAAATAATGAAAATTGATAAAATAAGAAAAAATAAATTTATGTAAATTTATAAATTGATATGAAATTTTGAATTATCAATGAGAATTGAAATTTGAAAAATGTTTTGAATCTTTTAAGAAAGAATTTAGAGAAGAATTTTCCAAAAAAATAATTAAGTAAAAAAAAATTTTTTAAAGAAGGTTAATAGGAAAAAGAAGGTTTTTAATAATAGAAGTGATTAAAACATTTGAGGGGTAATAAGGGCTAATGAAAAAGTGATTAGTGAATGAAGGATGATATGATTTAAGAAGGTAATAAAATGTAAATATATGATAATAGAAAAAAATGAAACTTGAAGGTAAATGAAAAAAAATAAACATGATGAAAACTAATCAAATTGAAAATGATTTCAAAATGATAAATCTATTTCAGGAGAAATTGATGGTTAGATGTTTGATTTCTTAGAATTTAAAGGATTTATGTAGGAAGGAAGGAGTGATGTTAAAGGGTATGGTATATGAATTTGTTTTTACTAACCACATTAGTTACTAATGCCATTTTGTTAATTTTGTTTAATATATTATAATGTCATCTTGGTTATTTTGTGATAACTTGTTACAAGTGTTTAAAGCTTACCTAATTTATAACACAACAAGTTGGATGCTATCTAAAACAACAGAGTTAACCTGAAGTCACCCACATTTAATCTGAAGGCCTGAGAAACAGATGTTAAGCTTGCTGAACCAACACTGAACACTGTGGTACACCAACACAAAACTGAACACTTTACCAAGTGTTCAATGTGAAACACTTTCATGGGTTTACATGGCCTTCTAACTACCAACTTTTTTTCTATATTCCTATTCTTATATATATGTATTTTGTATTTCTATGTAATTTTTTACATATGTCAGTAATGCCTGCAGTCTTTACAGTGTCAAAGCTCCTGATGCTGCAGAATGCCTGCATGACTGATATAGCCGCCACTTTATACTTTTAGTTATAAGCAATAATATAAAGGGGCAGTTACTTTTTGAAGTTGTTTAATTAAGGAAAGTTAAAAGTTAAATTTTAAGAAAGTTCCAGAAAGGAGAATAATGAATTTTAAATAATAATAATAAATACTTATAATATTTATAATTATCTCATAATCTACAACATTAATGATTTGATGAGTGGGATGTAAAAGGCTGGGCACAGGCTGTTCAGGAAATCACTAAGTGAAGTGAAGAAAATTAAGAGCCAGTGAGGGAAGTAGTTTTGTGTGAAAGTTTTGTGAGGTTAGTTTTGGTGGACCTTTTGAAAAATAAAACAGTGGTTAACATGTGAGCAAAGAATGCAAAAGCAAAATCTTTGCAACTGTGTAAGATGACTGACATGCACCCCAAATGTGGTATGTGGTAAAACATATTGACATGGTGTCATAGGTTCGCAATGTTGTTGTATTCATCATTCATGACTGCTATATCCACACAGCTACTTATAATCTGGCACTTCATAATGAAATTATCTGGCCTTTTGAGAGGGCTTCAGATGAATGATTCTATAGTAATCATAAGGGAGATGGGATGTTCATAGATAGAGTATTCTTATACTGTCTGTGTGATGTATGATCCTGCTATTAATGTTGGTAACTGTGGAGCAGTACTATAACTTGTACTTTGGCTGCAGCACTTGGTTTAGTAGTACTATACTTCTTTTGGTTCAAAACTTTGTTGATAGTTTAGTTTTTATTGATTGGTTTAGTTTGTTGGTTTTTGCTGTTTGTTTAGTGTTTGCATCCTGTTCATTTGACTTCCCTATAATACATTTATTTATTTGCTACCAATCATTTCATACATGAAGCATTATTTCTTCTAAAATGTTATTTAATTTTTTACAGTTTTATTTGGTTGTGGTATGTATATATTTATGCAATATTTCAGAAAGAACATTCTATAAGATTAGTTAATTTTAATATTATTTGTTAAATAGTAAATATTAGTTCGAGTTTAGTCCAATTCAGTTTGATTGGTTTTCATTTTCAAGCCTTTTTGGACTGGCTGCGACGTGGGCTCAAGCTTGGCTTTCTTGTGCTGGCTGCATCTGTGCACAGCACCAGTGCAATCCCAGATCTCATCATGCTGCAATCGGGCTCTTGGCAGGCTCTCTTCTCTTTTTTCTTTTTTTTTTTTTTTTTTTTTTTCATAAGTCCTTTAGTTTATTTACTGTATTTAGTGGTAATATATTATAGGTTTTTATCTAAATCATTCTTGTCTTTCTTTCTTGTTAGTAGTAGTAGTTTCTGTGTATCAGTAGTTAGGCACCTTGCACTTTTTTTGCCTAGGCCGGTTTTTTGGTTTTTAATCATCAATTTATCAACCCTGTTGATTGTTGTTTGTTTAACTTGTGATTTGTTAACTTTTTGTCTTTGGGGGGGGGATCGCTAAAGTCTATTTAGGATTTGTGTTTGCAAAGTTTTCCTGTGTTATTGAGCGTGTGTGTGTGTGTGTGTGTGTGTGTGTGTGTGTGTGTGTGTGTGTGTGTGTGTGTGTGAAAGACCTAGTTTTCTCTTACACAGGGCTAGGCCTGTTTAACTTAGAGGACCTAGTCCTCATGTAATTCTTCTTCAGGCCTAGGCCCATTTTAGTTAGAGGACCTAGTCCTCAGTTATTCTCTATTTCTCTATTTCTCCTCTGGTTTTGCTTGTGTGTCTGCAATGTCCAAGGATAGCAAGGAGCATAAACCCTCTGGGTTAAAAAAATGCATGAAATGCTCCCAGAAAATGTCATTAATGGATGGCCACAGTAGCTGTGTCTACTGCTTGGGAGCCATCCATTTGCAGGAATCATGTTTGTTCTGTCATGCTTTCTCTCCTAGAGTGTTGCAGGAGAGAAAGAACAAGCTGATACTCAGGGGTCTTCTGAAGCCAACCTTCAAGGAAGTCTTATCTGGTTCGTCGGCTTCTTCTTCTAAGTCTTCAAAATCCAGATCTGCCTCCAAATCTAAAGCTTCAAAAAGGCCTTCTTCAGCACCAGCTGGTGTCTCGGAGCCACCTTCCAAATTAATAAACTCTGTCTCCTTGACTCCTCAGTCTTCAGAGCAGAAGGAGCACCATGGTATCAGAGTCAATCACAGGTGCTTTGGTGCCGACTGCTGAACCTTTGGAAATAGTTGACTCTTCTGCTGAGAGCCGGTCTGTAGAACCCCTACCAGTGTCCTTGCTAATCAAGTCTCCAGTGCCTGCTAGGTCAAGATCCCCTACTTTATCTTCCAGGTCTTCCAGGAGCCTTTCGGAAGAAAATGTGGAGAGGGTAGTACTGAGACTCCAGAAATTGTCTGCTCTGCCTACATTTTTATTGGATCCGACCCAGTCGGCTCCGGAGCCACTCAAGACAGTTTTGCCCTCATCTGTGATTCCTCCTCCAAGCCATGTTGGCCTTTCGGAGCTGGAATGCTTGTTACCAATGGAGGAACCCTCTGTTCCGGCTCCCCTTGCTGCTGCATTGGAGCCAAGTTCAGCTCCGACACGTTCGGCTCCGTCCGTCATGTCCAGGGACAGAAGCTTTTCTGTCGGCGCCGATGGGGAGGGTTTGAATCGATCTTCTTTGGTTTCTAAGCCTTCCTCTCGGTGCTTCCGCCAGGGTGAGCTCGGACCCTGCATCTATCTCAGAGCCGATGGTTCAGGCTCCGGCACCATCCTTTGTCTCTTTGGAGTAGGGAGGGTCTTCAGAGCCGGAGAGGTCGGCTTTTGAGGTGATGAGGAGTGTGCTGTCTCAATCTATAGCCCCTGACAGTGGTACAAGCACTCTTCCCCCAGGGCTCCCACTTCTGTCTAGTACCTACTCTCTCCAGAGACAGCAGAGACCCGCAGCCTCAGGAGCCACTGGCTGATGGTCCCCACTCTTCCGATGCCCCACTAGAAGGTCCCTTCGAGGATCCTCCTCAGAAGAGGGTATGCAAGAGGAAGCATATTGACTCCCAGGATGAGTCTCTGACATTGGACACTGACTTTGAGGAGTTGGAGGGGTCCCCCAATTCGTCCTCTGATGATGTCTCCTTTGTGGACATCCTAGAGATCCATAAACAGAGGTGTGACTGGCCCACTGTCAACCATTCTGATAAGGAGTCGGTGTACCTGAAGGCTTTTGGGTCTCAACCCTCTGCTTCTTGGGTGTCTCCACCTTTCAACGAACTAATGGATCTGGTTAGTCAGAAGGTGTGGGATACTCCCGATGCTGTGGAGCCAGTTCCCAGAAGACCAAATAAGTTCTTGTCTGTCCCTCCTGGAAAAGAATTCTTGTCTAAGGGCGTTCTAGTAGATGCCATGGTGGTGGTGGTGGCCACAAAGAAGAAGTTGGTGGAGACTTCTTCCTCTGTTCATCCACCAAACATGGAGTCTCGACAGATGGACAGATTTGGGAAGTGTATATTTAGTTCAGCGGCATGTACACTTTGATCTCTGAACTATCTTACCCACTTCACAAGATTGCAGAGGGATCTCCTCAAGGAGTTAGGAGATTCCATACAGGGTGCTTGTCCTGAGGGAGTCCCTGATAGGATCTCTGCTCAGTTGACCACCCTAAATTCGGTAGTTAACTCCTCCATGCAGCTTATCTCCCATGCGGCTGATGGAGCGAGCAGAGCAGCGGGTTCAGGAGTTGCCCTTAGGCACCACTCCTTGGATGCGCTTGTGTAATTTTGCAGAGCCTTTTAAGTCCACCTTCACCAACGCCCCGTTTGATGGTTCCTCCTTGTTTGATCCCAAGGTGAAAGAAACACTCACTCGGTGTGAGCAGGAAGGAAAGACTCTCTCTGCCATGGGAGTCTGTTTTACCGTTCCCTCTCGACCATACCCCAAAGGTCAAAGGGGAGGTAAAATGTGGTTCAAAAAGTCCCAGAAGGTCTTTCCGGACACACAGGGTGAATCCTCCTTCAGAGGCAGAGGAGGAGGAAATGGTAGATGTCGCCCTAGAGGCAGGGGAGGTTCACAATTCCAACAAGGCCATGATTCCTTTCGAGGGTGGCCTTATCAGCACTCCTGATGTGGGGCCCTACTGCGTTTCTCTGGGGCCATTCGAGGGTCGCATCTCTTTGTATTCAGAAGCCTGGCTAAATATAACCCAAGACAAGTGGGTACAAAGAGTTGTTACCAGAGGCTATATCATACCCTTTTCCCTTCCACCATTTGTTCCCAAAAAGATCCCAGATGTTCCACCCAATCACAGGGATCAGGCAACTGTGGAGATCAACAAGTTGCTCTCAAAAAGAGTCATCCAGCCCTTCCCAGCAGACCAGACAGGATCCAGAACTTACTCCAGGTTCGTTTTAGTCCCAAAACGAACCAGAGACTGGAGGCCAATTTTGGACCTCAGCAGATTAAACGAATCTGTGAAGAAGGACAAATTTCCAATGGTCACACTGCAGCCAATATTCCTGTTGTTAGGGAAAGACTACTGGATGTGCTCTGTGGATCTCCAAGACACCTACTACCATATAAAAATGGACAAGGCATCAAGGAGATATCTGCACTTCCGGCTGGGAGCCAGCCATTATCAGTTTCATGCTCTGCCCTTTGGTCTCACCATAGCCCCCAGGGTGTTCACAGTAGTGACAGCTCACCTGAGACGTCAGGGATTCCAGGTGTTTCCGTATTTGGACGACTGGCTCCTGACCACCCCCACCAGGCATCTACTCATCTAAAACAGGGATGACACCATTCAGCTTTGTGCTCAACTAGGGATCTCCATAAACTGGGAAAAATATGCATTATTGCCCTCGCAATCTGTGATTTTTATAGGTGCAGAGGTAGACACAGTGGATATGACAGTTTGTCTCCCTGCCGGAAGAGCACAAAACCTCATCTCACAAGTTCAGCATCTTCTTCCGCTTCAGAAGGTCAAAGCAAAATGGATTCTTCAACTTCTTAGAACGATAGCCTCAACCATTCTGTTAATACCTTTGGCCAGGTTGCACATGAGAATTCTCCAATGGCTCCTGTTCTCCCAGTGGTCATTCCAATGTCTACCACTGAGTCACCCTATCCTGCTGACGGAATCATGCAAAAAGGACCTTCACTGGTGGATAACCCCCAACAACTTGTTCACGGGAGCTCCCGTTGTGCCTACCCAACCCATTGCCACTGTGACCACAGATGCCTCCCAGGTTGGGTGGGGGGTCATTATCTTGGCAGGACTGTCCACAGCACATGGCAAGAACATGAGGCTCATCTGCATATCAGTGTTCTGGAGATGAGGGCGGTGCTTCTGGCATTACAAGCACTTCAGGACCTTCTTCCTCCAGGGACGATTGCGATACAATCGGACAACATGTCAGTTGTGTGGTATATCAACAAACAGGGCGGTACCAGATCTTACCTACTCTGTCAAGAGGCAATGTGAGTTTGGGAATGGGCGATTTCTTCCCAGCGCTTTCTAGTGGCAATGCACATTCCGGGGACAACCAACGTGATAGCCGACAAGCTAAGCCGGGCAATCTTACTGCCTCACGAGTGGTCTCTGAAACGGGAAATAGTGGAACAAATTTTCTGAAAATGGGGACAGCCTTGCTGCAACCTTTTTGCCAGCCCAGTCAATGCCAAGTGCAGTAGTTATTTTTCCCTAATTCCCCCTCCGGGGGAAACACCCAGAGACGCTCTGGTCCACGATTGGCCCACGGGACTTCTATATGCTTTTCCTCCATTCCCTCTTATCCCCAAAGTGATTCAGAAAGCCAATTGGCTGGGAAGCAAGTTGATCCTCATTGCTCCTTTCTGGCCTCATCAGGTCTGGTTCCCCTTCTTCGAGCCTTTTCTCCTGGACGATCCTTGGATTCTGGACCCATTTCCAGATCTATTGACCCACATGTCGGGTTCGCTACACCCCACTCTCCACACCCTCAAATTGACAGCTTGGCTGCTCCAGTTCCATCTCTAGTCAGGCTTCATGATGTTTCTTCATCAGTGTCCCATATTCTCTTATCCTCGCATAAACCCTCAACCAGAAGGCTGTATGACAGTAAATGGAAAAGGTTTTCTATTTGGGCACAGAAAATGAACGTGGATCCTTACACCGCTCCCATTCCTGTGATTCTAGAATACCTTTTGGAGCTTTTTCAGCAGGGATCTGCCGTGGCCACCATCAAAGTACAATTGGCCGCAATCTCTCATTTTTATTTAGGGTCTCCAAATGTCAACCTTATGTCTCATAAGCTATGCAAGACTTTCTTGAGAGGAGCCACTTTACTGAGACCACCATTACATGAACCTGTGGCTTCTTGGGACTTAAATTTTGTGTTGTCCAAATTGACATCCCCTCCCTTTGAACCGTCTCTTTCATCTTCTTTAAAATATTTGTCTTGGAAGACTGTGTTTTTAGTAGCTATTACATCAGCGAGACGTGTATCTGAGCTACAAGCCCTGTCTGTTAAGCCACCTTATTTAATCTTTCATAAAGACAGTGTTTCTTTATGTACCGATCCTTCATTTGTTCCTAAAGTTTGTTCTACTGCAACATTAAATCAGTCCATTGAGCTTCCAGTTTTCTTTCCCAATCATTGTAATGCAGCTGAATATCGTTTCCACCAGCTGGACGTTCATAGACAGCTACTTTTTATTTGCAACGGACCAAAGAATTTTGGAAGTCAGACCAGTTACTCATTTTTTTTTCCAACTCCAGATTGGGCTTACCAGTCTCTAAGGTGACATTGTCTAACTGGATTTCTAGCTGCATAGCCTTCATATACAGTTCAGAGGGCAGCCCTTTACCCAACAGGATCAAGGCTCACTCTACCAGGTCTCTGTCTACCTCTGCAGCCTGAAGTGTTGGAACTCACGTGGCAAATCCGCACGGACGCCAGCACATATCCATGTTTAAATGAAATGTGCTCCATAAATTGCATTTTAAAATTGAAGAGTCTTCTAAGATAACTTGGTTCCATTGACTAGTACTTGGGCATTAGAGTTCAGGATTCAACAGTTCATATCACTTTTGACAACTTCATTGCATATATTGTTTCATAGTTGCTGCTTATTCATTATTTATTTATCATTCATTTCCTTTGACATCTGTGTAAAAATGTTTTAACACATTTTTTCTTTTCTCTATTATGTTCTCTCTCTATATATATATTCTCTGTATATCCTAACATTGTTGTTTAATGGGTTGTGTCTCAACTTCCTTCCACTAGGTGTCTCCATTGTTTTATTATAGACAGGAACATGTTTGACGCTTAGTTTTACCAACAGATTCTAATTGTTAGTTTGTATTTACCAGTTTTTACTATATAAACTGTAGGAGTAATGGCGACCCACTGTTTATGTTAGCCATGTACTATGTTATGTACTTTTGGCATCACTACTTTGTCCACCATCAACGGTTTACGTAAGTAGATGTTGTTGCAACTTGTTTGACTCAATTAGATTGATTAGATTGTGTCTGTCAGTAATGGCAGCTTTTGCCTTTAGGTAAGTGATTGAACATATTTTTTTATGCCACAAGGCAATCGCATGGAGCCGGTAATTTTAAACGATGCCATGACCAGTTTACAACTAGCGGTTTTACACTATTAGAGTTTGTGCTCTTGACTGGGACAAACATGACCTAATACTTGCTTGTGTCACTTGATAGCCTTAACCTGTGAGTATTGTGTTTTAGTTTACGATGATAACTGTTGTATGTATAAAGTAAATGCATACAACCAGTTCTCTTACTTGGTGTTAGACCTGCCAACAAGGGTCAAAACACGATTAACGTTACAAATCAGCTTGGAGCTTGTTTTTGACTGGTGCCGTGACCAGTTTATACCTGGTGGACTTGCACCTCTTGTCTTTGCCCTCTTTTATTGGGTCAAACATGACCTGAAGTTTAAATTCAGGGGTTTGATTTTGTTTGTCTGTGTCTGTCAGTATTGCATGACAGTTTTACTTGTAGGTACTGCCTTTTAGATTTTTAATTTTTATTTTTTATTTTTATGCTTAATTGTTTCATGCCTAAAGGTGAAAGCATGCTATCCATCCCTTTTTACACTGAGTTGTGACTGGTTCACAGTGGACGGACTTGTGATTTTAAACCTAGAACTGTTAGGCATACCTAATGTTTTAATGCTTTTAACAATTGGTGTGATATTTTATTTGTGGATGTTTACGACTAAACAGGCATGCTTGCAGCACGTTTCTTTCATACTGGGTTGTGACCTACTCTTAGGGAGTAAAACATGTCTTCACATGAAAGTTAGTTTGAAATGCATGACAGTTTTTTGCAGGCATTGCATTTTAGCTTAGTGATTGAAACTGTGTCATGCATAAGGCGAATGCAAGCAGTCATTTTTGCTTATATTATACTATATTATATTGTGTTGTTATTTGCTCATAAAGGGGCGAGCTTGTGGCCCCTGACCTAGAGCTGTTTAGCATACTTAATGAATTGATGTTTTTAACCAATGGTGTGCCATTTGATTTAATTGTGGAAGTTATAAGAAGGGGCATGTGTATTACTGCTTTGTCTGAAGAAGTCTTGGGATTGCCGGAGACGAAAAGCACTTTACAAATAAACAGTTCAAACTGCCTGATTTGTGGTGTGGTGACTTACGTTACTCAGCTTGTTTTTTACATCTGCAGCCTTTCAAGCCAGGCTCCCACTTGACCATATCTGTGCAGCAGCTATGTGGGCTACCTCACATCTTTATTATTCATTGTAAGTTGGATTTGGCTTCTAGGGGCAGAGCATTCTTTGGCTCCACGGTGCTCAGAAGTATTTTCCAATGATTCACCCAAGAATAAGGCTAGGGACGCTGTCCCATATGTAAAAAGGAAGGTGAGATTGGACTACCTAACATAAAGAAGTTAGGTACTCACCATAACGTTCCATGTTGGTAGTCCATCTCACTCTTCATTTTTACCAACCCGCTCTCCTGCCCCCATCCTGGAAGATCTGGAAGTAATACTTTAATTTTCTTGGTTGGTGACCCTTTAGTATTGGTTTGTTGGTTAGGGTTTTTTTTCTGTTTCTAGCGAGCAGCAAACAAGATCTGGGGATTGCACCGGTGCACCATGGGATACCTGCTTAGCCATGAGCCAACCAGAAGTCTTCGAGTTTGAAAATCATCCGAGTCGGAGCAGAGGATCGGCTCCGAACCCATATGTAAAAATGAAGGGTGAGATGGACTACCAACATGGAACGTTAGGTGAGTACATAACTTCTTTTTTCATTATTCAGCTTATATGAGGGATGGGATATGTCTTTCACTGGGACAATGGTATGAGATACATAAACATTTAATCTGATGTTGTTAATCTTGTTTCCATTCATCATCGATGGGTTCGGTTCTGAGCCCTCGGAACCAAGTCAGCCTTTTTACCAAGCTCGCACCAGCCAAAAAAACTCTCGAGCTAAGTCTGTACCCAAAATGCCCTTCTCCCTGTTACCTATGATCTCGTTTGCTGCATAGCTGTAAAGCCGCTTTTCAGCTGACCTCTCAGCTAAGTGAAACTTTTTTGATATCTGTGTGAAAAATTTTGGATATCTTAATATTTTATTAAGCAATTAGTTTTTCTAGTGTCTTTTCTTCTGTCTGACCTTGGCTTTTCCTCTCTATCCGTAGTTACCGTTGGTACATTTTCAAGTACCATTGTTGGTATGGCCTTCCACCCTTACCCTTGTGGTATTTCTTCAGTACCATAGTTGGTATTGTTTAACCTATTGTCTTTCATTCAGGTGTTTCCTTTCCTTTCTCTAGCATACCAGTGTATTGTTATATTTGTGACTTTTTTGAATGGAGTTGACTTTGATTATAGTTGGATTATACATTTGTCCTGTGGTGTTTTTTCTCTATCAAGATGTTGGATAAGAAGGGTACTTCAAGTTTTAAGCATTGTACTTCATGTGAGGGCAAGTTACCTAACAGTGATTTTCATGATGTCTATGTATACTGTTTGGGAGTGTCCCACCTTTTGGTGCAACCTCCATATGACATTTGTCAGAGTTTCAGTCAATGCACTCTCAATGAGCGCAAAAATAAACTCATTCTGAAATGGTTACTCAAGTCTCCCTTCTCAGAGGCCATTTCTGCAATGGAGGTCTCAACCCCTCCTTCTAAGGACAAAAAGAGATCCCACTCTGTTTCTTCTTCACCATTGGGTGATCAGAGCAAGCCTGGGAAATCAAAGGTCCCAAAGATATCTTCGGAGCATAAATCAGCCCCCTTGGCTCTGTCTTCTTTGGCTCCTACCACCTCAAAACCATTGATACTGGCGCCCCTTTCGGCACCAGTCCTGCCTCCGGCACTGATCATTGACCTTACTATGCCTATTTCAATTTCAGCACCTGTGGTCACTTTGACTCAGGGCACACCTTCGACTACGTCATTTGTTTCCATTTTTAAACCGACCATTTCAGCTCCAAGTGCCACTTTGGCACCAAGCATTGTACCGACCTCACTGGATTTGATCCCTTTACTTCTGGTCTCGAAACTAGAAACTTCGGTGCTGGCAGACCTTGTACCATGGACCCAATACTCCCCCCTCCATAGATCCATTTCTGGGCCAAGCGTATAGCCCCTTCATTGAAAGTCCTGACTCCCCATCTGGAGTATCCACTAGATCCACCAGGAGCCTTTATGAACACAACGTGGTGCATCTTGTAGACCAGCTGTTGTTAGCCAGGGGCATCCCCTCACTTTCTAAGGCCCATCCACCTGCAGGACTTGGGTTGCCTTATCCACGGACTCCATCTAACACTCCTCCTTCAACCACCTTGGTTCTGAAGCCTTCTGCTCCAACATCTTTCTTTGAACCCATCACCTTGGCACCTACAGTGCATCTCATGCCAGCTCCGAGTTTGTCCCTTTGGTCTTCGGTTCCTGCTGAACCAGTTCTTCCTCAATCTAGGGATTGGGGGATGGGTGCCATGTCCGCACCAATCCTGCTTGAGGCTCCTTCCATGGTTGGGCGGGTTCATCGGAGTGGGGTGTGACCCCGGTCCCAAGGTTGTCTTTCTCGTTTCCGGGCTCCCATCCCTCTTCAGGGGGGCCTGCCTTCTGTGCGATGGAGAGGGCACTTGCTTCTGGCAGCACTCCTTCAATGTTGGAACCCCAGTTTTCACCCTCTGAGCTACAGCTGTCACAGACCACCCCCCCGGGACACTGGGCCAAGAAGCTGCAGCACACCCCTGTTCAGGGTATCTGCTCTTCTGAGTTCTCCTCAGAGACCCCCACTGAGGAGCCCCCTCGAAAGAATACTTGCAAGAGGAAGCACATGGACTCACCTGAGGAGTCCTTAATGGAAGACACAGATGATGGTGAAGAGTCCCCATGGTCACCTCCTGATGATGTCACCTTTGGAGACATCCTGGAAATATTAAAGCAGAGAGGTGACTGGAAGCCTTCAACCCCTTTGCCTGAGAAGCCCGTGTTCCTGCAGACTTTTCGCACCCAGCCTTCTACCTCTTGGGTGACCTGGCCTGCAGACGAGCTCATCGTGCAGCATGCTTGGTAGAACCCTGATTCCATTGAGGCAATCCCCCGGAGACCAGACAAAATTCTTTCCCCTCTTGAGGAGAACCCACATTGGTCCAAAGGGTTACCAGTTGATGCTATGGTGGTGGTGGCAGCAAGGACTTGGCTGAGGAAAGTCCCACTGTCCACCTGCTGAACAGGAAGTCCCAGGCAGTGGACAGACTTGGGAAGAATGTTTTTGCATCAAGGACCTTTGCCATATGGTCCTTGAATTATTTGGCACATTTTATGAGGCTCCAGAGGGACTTGGTCTCCAAACTCTCTGGGCCACTCGCAGGACAGTTGTGTGACGAGGTCAGGGACAAAGTAGCCTCATAGCTTGCAGCCCTGGAATCAATATCCAACTTGTCCATGAGGTTGTTGTCACATGCAACCGAAGGGGTGGCTAGAGCAGTGGGTTTGTGCATTCTTATGCGGCGTCATGCCTGATTGCACATTTGTGATCTCGTGGACCCCTTCAAGTCTTCCTTTCTGAATGCTCCCATCAAAGCTTCATCCTTTTTTTGGCTCCAAAGTGAAGGACACGCTAGCCAGGTGTGAGCAATATGGAAAGACCCCGTCTGTCTGCCATATATCTATGGTTTTCCAACCCTCAACATACCTTCTCCAGGAATCAGAGGAGTGGAAAGATGTTGAATAAGAAATCTCAGGGTCCCTTCCATGGTGCACGTGGTGATCATACTCCCAGAGACAGAGGGGGTAACAATTCTGGAAGACGCCTCTATAGAGACAGAGGGGGTCCTCGTAATCAGGGCTAAAGGGATTCATCCTCTGGACAGCCTTATCAGCACTCCTGAGGAGCAGCTTACTTCTGGAAGCAGTCTGGGGTTGTTTCTCTCTGCTCTAAGCTGCCTGGCAATCCATCACCACCGATTGTTGGGTGCAGAGCATTATCATCAGAGGTTACACCATTGCCCTTTCTTGTCAGCTAAACTTCCTAAGAAAACTTTCCAACACTCCATCCAGTCAAAGGGAAGAAGCAGCTTCAGAGATTATAAAGCTGTCTCAAAAAAGAGTCATCCAACCACTCCCACCAGACCAGCATGGATATGGATTTTAAGGTTCTTTTTGGTGCCAAAAAAGACAGGGGACTGGAGACCCATTTTGGATCTCAGCAGCTTAAACATGTCTGTCACCCAAACCAAATTCCAGATAGTCATGGTTCAGTCCATTCTCCCCTTTTTAAGAGAAGGCGATTGGATGTGCTCTATAGATCTCTGGGATGCGTATTAGCACATCAAGGTGGACAAATGCTCCAGGAGTCTGCTTCGATTCCTGCTAGGTGCCAGTCATTATCAATTCCGAGCCCCACCGTTCGGTCTCTCTACAACTCCCAGAGTGTTTATGAAATGCATGACAGTGGTAACAGCTCACTTGAGACTAAAAGGATTCTAGGTGTTTCCATATCTGGATGACTGGCTCCTTACCGCCCCCCACCGAGCATCTTCTGGTAACAGCACTACATTATACTATCTCTCTGGCAAAATTGTTGGGAATAACAATACACTGGGAGAAATCAAACCTTGTCCCTACACAACAAATAGAGTTAATTGAACCAGTGTTCAGTACTCAGTCCTGTCTGGTATCACTCCCAATTCACAGACTCCATTGATTGAGGCTTCAGCTCTGGGTTATACTCTCACAAACAACAGTTTCTGCAAGGGAAGTTCTTCAGGCCCTAGGTTCTTTGGCAGCGTCAATCCCAATAGTGCCTCCAGCAAAGCTACACATGTGGATTCTGCAATGGCTCCTTCTGTGTCAATGGTTCCCAGACTATAAGCCCCTCCGTTACCAGATTTGAATAACCAACTCCTGCAAACAAGACCTGCTTTGGTGGATGAGGCCAGACGTAGAACGTTGGAGTCATCCATTTCAATCTCCTCTGCCCACAGCCATTGTGTCCATGGATGCTTCCCTGATCGGGTGGGGGGGCCATTTACAGGGAAAGACTGTCCAAGGCACATGGTCCACCTCAGAGGCCCCCCTACATAGCAATGTTTTGGAACTGAGAGCTGTGCTGCTAGCATTGTAGGCCTTCTATTCGGCTCTCCCTTCTGGGACAATTGCAATTCAATCAGACAATATGTCAGTGGTCTGGTATATCAAAAAGCAAGGAGAAAGCAAGTCTTATCCCCTATGTCGAGAAGCCATGAGAATTTGGCAGTGGGTGATAGCTTCCAACCGCTTTCTAATAGCAATGCATATCCCGGGAAGCTAAAATGTGATTCTGGACAAGCTGACCAGATGCATCCTCATGCTTCACGGCTGGTCCCTCAACCCCGAGGTGGTCAGCAATCTTCAGCCACTGGGGCCAGCCCTGCTGCGATCTTTTTGCCTCCCCATCAAACACCAAGTGCAGCAGCTATTTTGCCCTACTTCCCCTGGAAAGGGAGTCACTGAGGGACACTCTGATCCATGACTAGCCCATGGGACTTCTTTACACTTATCCTCCCATCCCTCTGATCCCACAATTTCTAAAGAAAGCTCTTTGTTTGAGATGCAAGGTGATCCTCATAGCCCAATTCTGGCCTCGACAAGTTTGGTTCCCCTTCCTTCAGTGTCACCTAGTATACCCGACGTGGATTCTGGACCCTCTACCAGATCTGATTACTCACCCCCAAGGGTTGAGTCACCCAAATCTGTCCAGTCTGATGCTGACAGCTTGGTTTCTTCACTTCCACTAGTCGCCAGGCAAGCCAATCTCTCCTCGCCTATTCGACACATCATTCTGGCCTCTCATAAACCAGCCACCAGAAAGTTATACCAGGATAAATGGAAAGGATTCTCCATCTGGTCCAAGGATAACATGCTAGACCTGCATTCGACTCCAGTTACTGCAGTGCTTCAATACTTGGCTAGGTTTTTTGATAATGGAGCCTCTGCCTCTACCGTACGAGTACATCTAGCAGCAATTTCCAATTTCCACAGTGGTATAGATGGCACCCCTCTTATCTCTCTATGCATTTGCAAGGCTTTCCTCAAGGGGATTTCTCATATCAGGCCTCATGTCAGACAGCCCATTGAACCATGGAACCTCACTCTAGTCCTTCATTGTTTGACTCAGAAACCTTTTGAACCTGCTGTGAAGTGTAACCTAAAGTTTTTGTCTTGGAAATCCTTGTTCTTGGTAGCCATCACATCTGCCAGAAGAGTCTCTGAGCTGCAGGAATTGTGTATCAAGAGATGCTATCTGGTCTTTCATAAAGACAGAGTATCACTTCGGATGAATCCATTCTTTCTCCCCAAAGTTGTTTCTGAATTCTCCATAAACCAGGCCATTAACCTACTAGTGTTCTTTCCGAATTTTGCCAGTAGAAGAGAGTGCTGCCTTCATTCTTTAGACGTACTTAGACAACTGAGATTTTATCTAGACAGGACCAAACCTTTCCGTAAATCTGAACAGCTTTTCATTTCCTGTTCTGTGCCCAGAATGGGAGAGGCTGCTTCCAAGGTTACTTTATCAGAATGGCTAAGGGACTGCATACATTTCATCTATTCTCTCCGTAATGAACCCATGCTAAAAGTTAAACCACACTCCACTAGATCTATGGCAACATCTGCAGCTTTCCATTCCTGGGCTTCCATGGATGATATCTGTGCAGCATCTACTTGGGCTAAGCCTCATAACTTTATCAATCATTACAAATTGGACCTGGTCACCAGAGGGAGAGCTGCCTTCGGCTCAGTGGTACTCAGGAATGTTCTTCCATAAGGTCTGCCCATAGACCTCAAGGTAGCTTGGGATTCTGTCCCATCAGTGATGAATGGAAAGAAGATTAACAACATCAGATACAGAAGTTATGTCTTACCATAACGCTCCATCTGTGTTGTTCATCTTCTTTCATTCATCACTTCCCACCCTATTTCTCCCTCCAAAGGCTCCTGGGGGATGCTTTGGGTCTAAGTGGTGCCCTAGGGTAGTTGTGCAGAAGTGGCCTCAACTTTACTTCCTTTTCTCAAGCAAACTCAATCTGAGGTAACAGGGAGAAGGGCATTCTGGGTAGAGACTTAGCTTGAGAGCTGTTTTGGCTGGCGTGAGCTTGATAAAAAGGCCGACTTGGGTCCGAGGGCTCTGAACCAAACCCATCAGTGATGCATGGAAGAAGATGAACAACACAGATGGAACATTATGGTAAGACATAACTTCTTTTTACATATCACATATTAATAAGGTGCTTTATTCATTTTATTTGCTTATTTTTTGTATTTTGTTCTATTCTAAACTAAAGTAGACATGTGAACCAACAAAGTAGCAAAACTATATTTAATTATATTTTAGTTATTTTCCAGCTTTTACTTTTAGTATAAACTTAAGTTTTATTTACATTTAGTCTAATTTTCACTGATAATATTTTTATAACTTACTATTATGGTCTAGGGCAAGTATGTGATGTGCTTATCACTGTGTTATGTTTGTATAAACCCTTCTTTTTTGATACTTAAAGTTTACCAACTATTGCTGACATCACTTGCTGAGTTTCAGGCTTCTTTCTCATCTTAACCACAGAACAGGTAACAGGATCCTAGGTTCTTCCTTCCTACAGACACAAGGAAAAGAAAACTTAAAGTTAGCCTTTGCTTGGTCAGCAGACTGCTGCCTCATCTCAGTCACAGATTGGTGACCCTTCAGTGACAGTTTCTGGTTCCTCGGATCTCTTATCTTCTTCCTTTGGTTCCTCTGGTGTAGTCCCATCAGCCACAATGGACCAAGGGTTAGAGCCATCATATACGGCTGTTGGAATATCCTGTGTGGGCATGCTTCTCTGCCTAGTCAAACAGGAATGCCAGTTCCCCAGGGTGATGCCCGTCACAGGAGTCAGTGTTTATCTAGGGAGATTCCAATCTCTGTTACTTCAACAAGGATGATTTATTGGGCTTAGCTGAGGGCTTAGTTCATTCTCTTTACATTTCTCATTGTGGATTTATCGATGAGTAAAAGTAATTTTTCAGTTTCTGAAGATTCCCAGTGTGATTAACTGGGAATAGAATTAAAGGGAACAAATTCAGTTATTTCTGCTCAGGCTACAAATTCTGACACCAATGGGGGTGTTTCTTCTCATTTCCCCTTGGAAGAATTTTCCTTTTCTGAAACCTTATCTAGAATGAGCCAGTATTTTCAGTAAGAACCAACTGACATTCCCAATTCTTTGGAAAAATATAATTTATTACAACTGGAATTTCCTCAGCATATTGCTGTTTATCCTGTCCTTCTGGGTCTGGAAGATGTTTTATTCTAGTCTGCAAAATGAGTAGCAGCTAGACTGCAACTCCTAAGAAGGCAGATAGACTGTATAAGGTTCCTCAGTCTTACAAGTACTTATTTTCCAATCACACTTCTGACCCTGCAGTGATTTTTTGTCAAATGCTTCTGCAGCTAAACATTCAGTAAATTCTAATCCCTCTCCTCTTGACAAGGATTGGAAAGGTTTTCCTGCATTTGGGAAAAGTGTGTATTCTTTTGCTACTATTTATAATTCTTAATTGCCAACCCCATATGTTAAAGTGTTTTTTTTCTGTTTTGAAAACATGAGCTACATTATTGCCACTTTTCCTTCACCTGAGAGTAAATCTTCTCTATATGTGTGTGCATTGCTTCTATTTCTCAAATAAACAAACATTTGAAGTGTTTTTATGATTCAGCTGATGCATCTTCCAGAGCAGCAGCTACTGAGTCTGTTATGAGAAGATTTGTATGGTTGCATTCTATAAATTTACTTGAAGACATAAAACCTGAAATTGTGGATTCTTTCTTTGGTAGGGAGGTTGTATTTGTAACACCTGCTGCTGAGTTCTTGATAAAAATATAATCAGAGAGGAAGGCTGATTTAAGGGTTGACTCAAAATTTTTTTAGTCTTCTTTCTCCAGGTTTTTATCCAAATTCAGAATCCTGTTATAAAAAGCAAAATAAGCTGACTCAGCAAACTACAGGCAAGCAGTTGCTCAAGAAGCAATACCGGCTTTGTATTAGAGAAGTACCTCTCACCCTGTTCTGCGCAGTAATAGGTGTGTCCATACTGATTGACAGTGAAAATGGGTGTGAAAACGCTCGATGACTGACATGTATGCTGAATTCCATATGACATCGTGCATATGTTGCTTGTACCTTTTGCACATGGAATCGAACAAGTGCAAATACACACAGTGTTGCATATTGAGGCATTGCTTTCAATTTCAGCTGAAGAAGACGTGATTTTCAATGTTAGTTATGCAGGAAAATATCTTGGCGTAAGTAAGTAGAAAGCAAACAAATCCTGCAGTGTGTCATATACTGAAAACAAACAAGTGCAAATGCAGACCCTGCCACATACTGCATGATTTCTGTTCAGTACACTTCGCTGCAGCAGTTTATTCAGACATGACATTTTTGATGCCAAGTAAGCACGAAAATTACATGGCTTAATAACATATAAAGCAAAGAAATCCTGAAGTATGTGATCCACTGTGTAGTCGCAAGGTGTCCCGTTTGCAATGTTTCTGTGGAAACCACTACATGAAACTACATTCAACAAAACTTCCATGAAATGGCTAAAGTCACTGACAGGCTGTACATGTTTTTTTTTTTTCTCCTGCCAGTAATAGTGTAGTCATTGCAATTTTTTTTAATTATTAGCAGTTTATGTTTGGCTAGTGATCCATGTGTAGGTATCACACTGAGTTGAAGTTTTTTTTTTCCTTTCTTAACTAGAGTATGACTTTTAGCAGTTATTGTATGGCACCGCTGAGCAAAAACATTAACTCTGAAGCCTGTTGACTTGTTGTTACACTGGTTACCGCTGTACATTTCTTAAACTGCATACACTTCTTAATGTTGTACTTCATAACATGTTATGTTTGCCTAACAATCCAAGGGAAGGTAAGTGAGTAAGTCGATACATTGTGTAAATGTACTGCATGGCATGATGCAAGACGTCTGCAATGTATACTGAATGCACTACAGTAACAAGTTTTAATTCCATATTGATGTCCCTTTATAAACGTTGAGGCTGTTGAGAATGTGCGCTTGTTGCCCTGCACAACATGGACATCAATATTCATGCCGGCAAATACATGAATATTTCTTAGTTTAAAGAGGACATCAGGAATTCTGAAGGGGGGGCATGGTTTGGGTGGGACTTGCTACTGCGCATCCAGTGAGGTACTTCTCTAATACAAAACCGCAATGGCAAGGAGGCTGTAAAAAGAAGAGTGCCTCCCAAAAATAAGGACAATCCAACAAGTCTGAATGGCTATCTGCAAATGGTAATCCCTATCCCACCCTGGTAATCATTTAATTATTTAAATATGAGTCTCCATTTCTTTCTTTGGCAACAGATGCTGTTAGACAAATGTGTTCTGAAACTTATCCATCAGGGGTACAGATGGTAGTGAGAGTCACTCTCTACTTTTCAGGGGATTTCTCCTCATTGTCCCGATCAAACTTCTTAATTTCCCCAGTCATTCAGTGTCTTTTGGATTTAGAGGTAGTAGAACCAGTCCCTCTTTCCCTTGTGGGTCCCAGCATTTCAAATGGTTACCAGTCAGGCTTTTTCCATGGCTATAGCATGGATACTTATTGCAGTTCTCCTGGCTTTTCTCCTGGTGTACCTAAAAAGAGAAAAGCAACATTGTAAAGAGCCCTTGCTTCCACTGCAGGGTCAGAGAGTACCTCAGCCATTAGTGGATGACCCTGTAGCAGTGACCCATTGTTCTTCAGACCACTAACTTGCTTCTCCAGGTTCCTCTGGTGTAATCCCTTCAGCCACCATAGACTGGGGGAATCAGCCATGTCCTCGACAGCTTTTTCAATGTCCAGTGTGGGCTTGGGTGATCCATCTTCTTTGTGTCTGGGAGACACTCCTGAAAGCTCTTTTTGGGCTGACCAGAGAAAGAAACCTCTTGACAGGGGCAAATTGAATTACCATCTCCTTGTTGGTCTTCTTCCAAGGTGGCCCCTGTAAAAAAAAAAAAAAAAAAGGTTAGACATTGCTCATCTGAAGAAACGGTGCCTGTTCAAGATGATTTTCTCACCTTAGTCAGGCAATTATTACAGGCTGTTAATCCTGGTATTAAAAATCCTTAACAGAAAGCAATATCAGTAAAGAAATTCCCAAGGAAAGTTTGTCAGAGGATTTTGACATTGACAGAGACTGTGCTTCTTCTCTTGGAGGTTCTTGAGCCTGAATCTCTAATTTTTAGAAAGGTTGGTATTCTCCATCTCCATTGGAGGAATTATCTTTTTTGCAGACTATTTCCAGAAAGAATGTGATGTTTCTTTTTTTCTTTTTTTTTTCTTTTTGGAAAAAGTGGATGTGCTCCATTGCTCCATGTACTAAGGAAATATTATGATATGTTACAAGTGAATGAGTCTCCATCCATTCCTTCTATTTTGCCAGCATTGGAGGATGTGTTTTATGCTGCCTGTAATAACCCTGACTCCCAATGTTCAGTTCCCAAATAGGCAGATAGACTTTATGAAGTACATTGAGGTACCACATTCTTGTTTTCTAATCTTGGATCATACCTAGCTGCCATTCCTACCTCTTCCCCAGCTAGAAACAGACGTTTGGTCAAAATTAATCCTTCCCATGTTGATAAAGAAGATAAGGTATTGGGCAGATTTGCTAAGAGGATTTTCTCTTCTTCCACTTTAGCATACAGAATTGTTAACTACCAAGCATAAATGTGGAAGTATGTTCTTTGTTACATCTACAGTTTGAGGGAATACTCTGTTATACTTCCTTTCTTCAGAATGCAGCTCCTTTTGAATCATATTATTTATAATCTTTCCAAAGTATCTAAATGTAGTTTGAGGAGTGTGAAAGATTGTGCAGTTACTGTGTCTAGGGCCACTACTCTGCTACAGTTTTGAGGAAGTATGCCTGGTTACGTAACCGGTTTGCTGGTGAAATAATGTCTGAAATTTTAACTTTAACTTTAGGTAAGGAGGGTTTCTTAGGTCCTCAAACAATTTGATGAAAGAGGAAAATTAAGTCAACGAGTGTCTGAGATGTTTCAAGTTCCTCATTACACATCTCCTATATCCTCTACTCCCTTTAAGAGGCAAAGTCATCTCTGCAACCTCCTGGCAAACAGGGTGCAAAAAATAGATGTCAGGTGGGAACAACAAACAATCAGGGGTCATTTCTAAAATGGGACAGTGTAATGAATCAGAATGACTGGCAGCATCCTGTTGCTCTCCCCTCCCATCCTGCCCTTATCCGTCTAAATCTATCCCAAAACCTAGACATCTACATCCTCCTTTGACAGCAGAGTGCATCAGACTCTTGGGTAATGAAAGTGATTCAAGAGGGTTATAGCTGGCAATGGATACAAATATGCACCTTCAGGGGAATATCTCCCCACCCTCTGAATCAGAGTTTCTTTCCTCAAGTTCTTCAACACTTGCTGTCCCTAGGAGTCATAGAACTAGTATCTTTAGATCAACTTCTACTCCAGCATGTTTCTAGTTTCAAAGAAAGAGCTTTCGGGTAGTACAGTTCTGGATCCTTCCTTTCATCCTGTTTTTGAATGTACCAAAATTCAAAATGCTGATCCTTTAGAGTCTGTTAATTGTCACCTCTCCTTTGAGTTTTATGGTAAAATTAAATCTAAAGGGTGCTTATCATCACATTCCCATAGCCACAGGTTTCAGGAAATTTCTCAGAATTTTTTTGTGTCTGGGTTACACTATCAGTTCTCTGCACTATCCTTTGGAGTAACTGCACCTCCCAGGGAGTTTACAAAGTGTCAAGCTCCAGTGATAACTCACTGTAGACTGTAAGGCATTCACATATTTACATATTTAGACAGCTTACTTAATTTTGCAGAGTATTCTCCCAGATATCAAGTGTCATTAACATGAGTTTTGTTTCTTCTTGCCAATCTGGGGTTCCAGTTAAATGTGCAAGAATCCTCCTTAACTCCATTACACAGGAGTGTATTTTTGGGATGCTGTCTAGACACTTCTCAGTTAAAGGCTTTTCTTACACAGGAAAGGGTGGATTTCTATTTGGAAACCTTCCTGAGCTTCTGTAATTAATCTCAGAATATCTCAGTATTCTAATGTTCATCTAGGGTTCATGCTATCTATGAGTCACATGATTCCTCTTGCCAGGTTAGACATGAGAAAGGTTCAGTGGCTTTTAAAAAATACATGGATCCAACATTGTTATCCTCTTGAATTTCAGATTACAGTTCTGGGCTTTGTCAAGAAGAAGACGGCAAATGGCTGTAAGTCTAGGTCTTCCCTTTTCTCCTCCTATCCCAAGTCAGTCTGTCACAACATACAACTGGAGATCAGTTCTCTAAGTTGAGGTGCAAGGACTGTAGAAGACTCTTCAGACTGACCAAAGTACATAAATGTCAGATATGTTGACTGTGATCCACACTTTAAAATCTCTTCATAATCTATGGTCCCTAGGACATCCTGAGGTGATTACAGACAACACCACAGTGATGTGGTCCAGCACACCTTGCAGTCGGGCATAGAAAATAAATACATTCTTATTCCTGTAGTTGGGGATCATACCTCTCAACTGTACAGATTTTTGCAGAATGTCCAGATTTTTGCCTCATATTTTTGGTCAATTTTTCATAAAATTGTGGTTTTGTGGCAAATTAGTGGCAGATCATTAAAGATTGAAGTTAGAAAATAATGACAGACATTTGAGTTTCTGACTTCATGCCCTTCAGAACATTAATGCTAATGCAAAACCTGTTAATCTATCAACTTTCTAAGTTTGTAAGAGCAGTATTTAAAAATATCCCTATTTTTGGGCCTTTGTCTCACTTTTACTTATGGCTTTGTACAAATTTCTTGCTCTAAGAAGTTGATAGGTTTGTTGGGGGTGTTCCTTTCTGCATTTACATCCCTTTCACTGATATGCAGGGTATTTCAGAAGATTCAGAAGGACTTGCAAAAATCATTCTAGTGACTCCCTTTTGGCTCAGGCAACATTGGTTCTCCCTTCTTAAGGAACTGGCCAAGAGCAATTACCACAGGCTTCCACAAAGACTGAACCTACTCACACAAGGCAATGGGAGTTTGATGCATCCCGATCTTAGCCAACTTCAACTAACTCCCTGGATTGTTCAATTATGATACCTTTAAGGTACATCTTTCATGAGAACATTTATGAGGTACTAAAGGGTATCAGAACTAAATAATCCAGGGAGTTAGTTGAAGTTGTTTGAGATTGGGGTGTATCAAACAACTTCAGCTAACTCATTGGATGATTCAATTTTGATGCCTTTTAGGTACTAAAGGAGACAAGAAATCCTGCTACCAAGGAAATCTTATATCGGCAAGTGGAAATTTTCGAGTTTGCAGCTAGCCTACAGCCAAGGTCCCGGCAAGGATTATTTACCTCTGATTCTTAAATATTTGTGTGAGTTACTTTCCTCTGGCCTTTTTTATTTTTCCATCAAGATTCATCTTGCAACCATTTCAGGATGTCTGTCCATGGATATTCCCCTTTCATCTGTCTTTTTGGCAAAACAGTTTCTGAAGTGAATTTTGTATCTCAGGCTTCTTAGAAAGCAGGTGTCTTCTTAGGATCTTCACTTTGCAGTAAAAAAGTTAACTATGTCTCCCTTTGAACCTGCTCATCAAGCAGACTTAAGGTTCATTACATGGAAGACTGTATCCCTTATTGCTTTGTCATCTGCAAGAAGAGTATCTGAGTTGGAAGTTCTTATGGTGGATGAACCCTATCTGGTGTTCTGTAAAGATAAGGTCACATTAAGAACAAATGCCTTGTTTGTGTCCATAGTTTGTTTAGTGTTTACTTTGAATCAAGCCATCAATCTCTGTGTTCTATTCAGAGCCTCAGAAACAGGGGAAAGGATTCTACATACTCTGGACATGGATCGACAGCTCAGGTACTATCCTGACAGTACTAAGTACTTTAGAAAAGCAAAGTGGCTGTTTATTTCTTATGATGGGACAAAGAAAGGACAACCCATGTCAAAATGTACTATTTTAAGATGGTTTTCCTCATCTATTGCTTTTAGTTATTTCTACCATGGCAAGTCTGTTCCAGGCAATATCACAGCACATTTTACTGGACTCTAGAAGCATTCTAGAAACAGCAACATGGTGCTCTTTGCATACTTTTACAAATCCTTACAAACTAGAATCTTTTTCCAGGTCCAGGACTGGTGTTGCTAGGACCATTCTCCAGGGGCTCCTGGTTCCTTGTCATTATTCCTCCCAGGTTGACGCACTTTGATATTCAACCCATATAGCCAAAAAGCTACTGTAGCAGTGAGAATGATTAACAAATTACAGCTGTGTAAGTTGCACTTACCATAACAATAGATATTCAAATTCATCACTTCTGAAGTAGCCATACCCATCCATCATCCTCCTATTTTTGTATTGTTAGTTGTTGGGATATAAAGTTTTTGGTTACTGCTTATTTCATTTATAGGTTCAGGATGAGTAAACTCTATCTTTTTATGGGCAAGAAACTCCTGAGGTTTTCTACACTCTGACTGCTGATTTCTCTCCAAGGGGCTAACCAATCAACAATTAGAGAGCCAGAGTTTTGTTAAGATGACCAGTTGTTACATCCTAGGTAGCATACAACCCATTTAGCCAAAAGGCTGCTGCAGAAGTGAGGAAGTCGATCATCTATTGCTATGATAAGTGCATCATACATTTGTCTAACATACAAGGCATTCAGTCTCTGAATATAAACTTCTTCTCCAACATCGACAGAATGATTTGTAGGAACAGTTATATCTCACAGAGGATACTGCTGCCCTGGGAATAGACTCCCTATCCATGTAGAACAAAGCTCATACCTGTCCATATATAAGGGTAACTTGGATCTGTGGATAGGAAACAGAAAATCTACTCCAGGACTGCCTCTTGTACTACTAATGGATAGTGGCAGCTCCTAAATGTTTTATTGCATGCATAAGTCCCCTCAAATCATCTGTGGTATGATCCCAGTTATTCTCACTAGTGATAATATATAAATGTTAAGTTGTCAATCTCGCCTTCATTCTTGCTTGATGGGTTCGGAGCCGATCCCTCGGCTCCGACTCGGCACTTGCTAAGCTCGAGAGTCACTTTTACCAGCTCGAGGCAGCCCCATATCCCATGATGCAAGGCGGTAAGTACCCAGATCTCGTTTGCCGCTTCGCTTATGAGGTCCTCCTTTTACCAGCTCCTGGTAAGTGATTCACTTTATTGATATTAAAGCCCTTTTGTTAAAAAAACGTTTTATTGTTAGTTATAAGTTAATTATTTAGATTTCCTGACAGAAAATCCCTGTCTCTTTTAATATTTTTTAGTCAAACTTTACCCATCCCCTCCCTGTTAGGGTGTGTTTGTGTTTGTTTTAGAAATACCTTTTGGTATTTTCTTTAATTTAAATTTTGACTGGTGTGTGTGTGTGTTTTTGTGAAGCACCATGTCAAAGGAGAGGGTCTCAGGTTTTAAGAAGTGTGACTCGTGCTGTCAGAAGATGTCTCTGACAGACGGTCACACTTCTTGCCTGGGGCCTCTTCACCTGCAGGACTCCTGTGCTATTTGTCATTCCTTCAGCCAGAGAGTCCTGCAGGAAAGACGCAACAAGCTGATACTTAGGGGCCTTCTTAAGCCGGAGGGCTCTCCGGCTAAGTCGGCTCCATCAAAATCAGCTAAATCTTCCAAGGCCCAGGCTTCTGTGTCTAAGCCTGCGGCCTCGGCTCCGACCCCGTTCTGAGTCGAGATCGGCTCTGGCTGGAGCCGATTCTGGCTTAACAAAGCCTTCGGCACCGATGGCTATCGGTGCCGAATCTGCATCGACCACTTCGGTGTCGGCTCCGATCGGTTCCGACCCCCATGTGGCACAGGCATCGGTGTCGGCTCCGATCGGCTCCGACACCGTTACTTTGGTGGCTGTATCGGCTCCGGCTGGAGCCGATACATCGAGGCTTTCTGTTGGCTCCGCGGAGTCGGCTCCGACAGGATCTATAGTATCGGTTCCGATGGCTCATTCCAGGAAGAGGTCGAGGTCTCCTTCCTTGGAGCCGATACTTTCGGCTCCGGCTTCACCTCTTCTTTCGGAACGGAGCCATCGGAGCCGATCTTCAAGGTCATCCAGACTGTCAGATCATGACCTAGAGAGAGTGGTCAGTAGATTACTTAAGTCACAGGTACTGGCCCAAATGTTACATAGTCCGTCTCAACAGACGACTGTTGGTCCACACCCCGTTACAATTCCTCCTTCAACTCTACCCCAGAGCTTGGAGTTGGGGTCTTCGGGAATGGTTACTGCTACGGCTGGAGGACGGATACCTCCTTCTGTTCCTTCAGCCTCTACTCTTATCTCCTCTTGAGACCTTCCTTAGAGGGATTCGGTGGTCGGGCTTCCATGGTCTCCTCCGAGGGGTGAGTGACATCGGACCCTTGTCCGAACCCGCTCTTCCCTTGGAGCCTCGGCCTTGGTGAGCTCGGCTCCGACATCTGCCTCGGAGACTTCCCTTCGGTGGTCCCTGGAGTTCCTAGCTCTTGAACGGGTTCTCTCAGACCTGCCTGGGAGGGAGCATTCGAGGTGATGAAGAGTGTGCTGGCCACTGGTATCAGTCAGCAGTCTGTTCCCGTAGCTCCTCCCTCTATAGTACCTGTTGACATCTCTGCCACTTCTCTTGCTACAGGACCCAGAGATCCTCCGCCTCAGGTTTCCCCATTGGGAATTTCCCTCTTCCGAGGATTCTCCTGATGTTTTGGGAGATCCTCCTAGGAAGAGGACTTGTAAGAGGAAGCATGTAGACTCCCCTGAGTCTGTCACTTCGAATACTGACTTTGATGAGTCAGAGGGATCCCCTAGATCCCCCTCTGAGGATGTCTCCTTCTCAGACATCCTAGAACTCCTTAAACAGAGGGGAAACTGGCCCACCAACAATCCCTCTGAGGATGAGTCAGTATACCTAGAGGCGTTTGGATCTCGGCCCTCCACCTCCTGGGTGTCTCCGCCTTTCGACCCCCTTATGCAGGTTATTGCACGAAAGGTGTGGGCAGCTCCTGACTCTGTAGAGCCAGTCCCTAGGAGGCCTTCAAAATTTATCACTGCCCTGTGTGACAAGCAATTCCTCACTAAGGGTGTCCCCGCTGATGCCATGGTGGTGGCTGCGGCCACCAAAAGGAACTTGCAGATCCTTCCGTGCCCGTCCATCCTCCTAATAAGGACTCTAGGACCATGGATAGGTACGGTAAGCGGATGTTTTCCTCAGCGACCTTTGCTATGCGTCGCTGAATTACCTATGTCACTTCACCAGACTCCAGAGGGATATCCTTAAGGAGCTGGGTGAAGTAGTTCAGGATCCTACAGCTGCAGGGGCTCAAGAAAAAATTGCTTCGCAGCTAGGAACCCTCAATTCCATTGCAAACTCCTCCATGCGGCTAATATCTTACGCTGGATGGAGCGTAGAGCCGAGGTACAGGTGTGGCTCTTAGACGCCAAGCCTGGATGCGGCTATGTGATTTTGTGGATCCCTTTAAGGCGTCTTTCACAAATTCTCCCTTTGATGGGTCAGATTTGTTTGGCCCTCAGGTGAAGGAAACCTTGACCAGGTGCGAACAGGACGGCAAGACTCTTTCTGCTGTTGGAGTCCGTTTTCCACCCCTTCTAGACCTTATCCCAAAGGACAGAAAGGTGGGAAAATGTGGTTCCGTAAATCCCAAGGAGTCACGCCGATTCACGTGGTCAGTTTACCCCTAGAGGCAGAGGGGTAACAACAACAGACGCTCTAGAGGCAGAGGGGTCCAAAACCAGGGAAACAGAGCCTCTCTCTGACAAGCCCTTTCAGCATCCCTGAGATGTTGCCCGGCTGTCCCTCCTTGGAGGCAGTCGGGGAAGATTATCACTGTACCCAGAAGCCTGGCATTCCCTCACTCAAGACAGATGGGTACAGTCGATCATATCCAAGGGTTACATAATTCCTTTCGAGGAAAGTCCCTTCCCTCAAATTCCCTTCCAGATGTACCACCCAGTCTAAGGGAAATTGCAGAGTTAGAAGTCTCAAAACTACTGCAAAAGAGCCATTCAGCCAGTTACAATAGACCATTCAGAGCCGGAATCTACTCAAGGTTCTTTTGGTCCCCAAAAGACGGGAGACTGGAGACCAATATTGGATCTCAGCAGACTCAACAAGTCTGTCAGGAAGACAAGATTCGAATGGTCACTCTTCAGTCAATTCTGCCCTTCTTACAGAAGGACAACTGGATGTGCTCAATAGATCTTCAGGATGCGCACTATCACATCAAAATTCACAGACGCCCAGGAGATTTCTCCGCTTTCGGCTGGGGTCCAGTCATTTCCAGTTCAGAGCCCTGCCCTTTGGTCTCACTACAGCCCCCAGAGTGTTCACCAAATGCATGGCAGTGGTCACGGCTCACCTGAGATGTCAAGGATTCCAGGTGTTTCCAGATCTCGACGACTGGCTCCTGTCAGCCACCACCAGGCATCAGCTTATACAAGCCAGGGATTACACAATAAACCTTTGTTCTCATTTGGGCATCTCAATCAACTTGAAAAGTCATCCTTATCGCCCTGCCAGTCTATTACCTTCATAGGCGCAAACTTAAACACTGTTCGGATGTCAGCTACCCTTACAGATCAAAGAGTTTCAGACATTCAGAGTCATGTCAGGATCATTCTGGCCAACAAGAAAGTACAGGCCAGAATGGTTCTAAAGGTATTAGGTCTCATGGCTGCGGCCATTACTCTTCTTCCCCTGGCTCGATTCTACATGCGCCTTCTTCAGTGGATGCTGTTCACACAATGGTCATACCAGCAACTTCCAATGCGTCACCAGATTCTGGTGACACAGACATGCAAAGAGCATCTTGCTTGGTGGATCACATCTCCTCAGGTTCACCAAGGCAGGTACTTTGTACCCCATCCCCGATAGCCACTGTCACCACGGATGCCTCCTGATCGGGTGGGGGTCATTATCAGGGCAGGATGGTTCATGGGACGTGGCAGCCGTTTGAGTACCATCTGCACATAAATGTCCTGGAGATGAGAGCAGTGCTTTTAACGTTGCAAGCCCTCAACGACTTTCTTCCCGTAGGGACAATTGCAGTCCACACAGACAACATGTCTGTAGTTTGGTATATCAACAAACAGGGCGGAACCAAGTCCTACCCCTTGTGTCGAGAAGCGCTCAGACTATGGCAATGGGCGATCTCCTCTCATCGGTTTCTGGTAGCAACGCATATCCCTGGGAAAACCAACATTGTAGCGGACAGATTGAGCAGAGCTATTCTCATGCCTCACGAGTGGTCTCTCAAGCAATCTATAGCGGAAGAGATTTTTCTGGAATGGGGTCGTCCATGTTGCGATCTTTTGCTACTCCCCAAAACAGCAAATGTCCAGACTTCTTCAGCCTCTTCCTCTATCAGGCCATCCCCCAGAGACGCTCTGACCCAGGATTGGCCCCAGGGACTTCTTTATGCCTTCCTCCATTTCCTCTGATCCCTCAGGTTATCCAGAAAGCTACCGCTTTGAGAGCCAAATTGATTCTCATTGCCCCTTACTGGCCTCGACAGGTTTGGTTCCGTTCCTCCATCATCACCTTTTGGTGCAGCCGTGGCATCTGGACCCAGTGCCAGATCTTCTGATACACCAATCGGGACAGCTGCACCGGTCAATCCCTTCTCTCAACCTCACAGCATGGTTGCTCCACTTCCTTCCTTAGCCAGGCTTCCTTTGATCTCTAACCCAGTTAGAGACATCATAGTAACTTCAGCTAAAATCCTCTACTAGGAGGATTTATACAAGCAAATGGAAACGTTTCTCTTATTGGGCTAAGGCCAAGAATATCGATCCTTTTACTGCCCCTATTCAGGCAGTCCTGGACTTCTTAGCAGAGATTTTTCATGCAGGCTCCTCTTCTTCCACAGTCAGAGTTCAATTGGCTGCTATTTCCAATTTTCATGTTGGGATAGCAGATCATAATATTATGTCCCATAGGCTCTGCAGGGCCTTCTTGAAAGGAATTTTCCTACTAAAACCTCCAATCAGGAATCCTCCTCCTCAGTGGGATCTAAATTTAGTGCTGACATCCTTGATTCTTCCCCCTTCGAGCCAGCTGCTTCTTGTTCCCTGAAATATCTTTCTTGGAAAACTTTATTCCTAGTGGCTATTACATCGCCAGGAGGGTGTCTGAACTTCATGCTCTTTCGGTTCGACCCCTATTTGGTTTTTCACAAAGACAGAGTATCTTTGAGAACTAACCCAACCTTTTTGCCTAAGGTCGCTTCAAAGAACAATTTGAATCAATCCATTGATCTTCCTGTATTTTTCCCTAACTATTCAGATAGAGCTGAACAAAAGCTACATTATCTTGATGTCCACCGTCAACTTAGATATTATTTGGATAGAACAAAAAAATTTAGAAAATCTGATCAACTTTTTGTTTCCTATGCAGATAATAAAAAAGGCCTTCCTGTTTCTAAAGTGACTTTGTCTAGATGGCTTTCTTCGGTCATCTCTGAAATTTATTTGCTCAGGGGAAAACAGCTGTGCTCAAAACCTAAAGCACATTCAACTAGGAGCTTAGCTACTTCTACAGCTTTTCAAGCTAGACTTCCTTTAGACACTATTTGTGCAGCGGCCACTTGGGCCACTCCTCACACTTTTGTTTCCCATTACAAATTGGACTTGGCCTCCAGGGACAGAGCCAGTTTTGGCTCTACAGTCCTCAAGAGTTTGTTCCATTGAGCCACCCAGGATAGAGGTGCTAGGGACGGTCCCATCAAGCAAGAATGAAGGCGATTGACAACTTAACATTAAGAAGTTATGTACCTACCATAACGTTCCATGTTAGTTGTCTTCTCTGCCTTTTTCTTGCGACCCCTCCTTCCCCTGGCCTGGACAGACCTTGTTATAAGAAACTGTTATTCTGAAGACCATTCAGACCTGGTCCTTCTTCCATCTGTAAGTTTTTTTCTTTCTTCCTTTGGGAAGTATTTTATGCTTGGTGCTATTGCCCTTTGTCATCAAACGAGATCTGGGTACTTACCGCCTTGCATCATGGGATATGGGGCTGCCTCGAGCTGGTAAAAGTGACTCTCGAGCTTAGCAAGTGCATGAGCCGAGGGATCGGCTCCGAACCCATCAAGCAAGAAAGAAGGCGAGAGAAGACAACTAACATGGAACGTTATGGTAGGTACATAACTTCTTATTATCGACTATGAGATGGTTAAGGCCAATCTAACACAAAATGGAATAGGATAATTTGAGCACCAAAAGAGAAACTGGCTAGGCATAAAATGGCCCACAAGGGCAGCGAGCCTAGTACGTGCCTATGGAAGTCCAAGCCTGCAAACAACTGTACTTTATTTTTTGTTGCTCTGATGAGTATATGTGTTATAGCAGTCATATTTACCTTTTCATTAAACTTTATTTTGGTTAGTCACTTACAAGAAAGACACTTACAAATTTGTTTTGCATATTATATCTAGCCTATAGCAAGAAAATGTATAGCAGGCAATGTTTGCTAAAATATACTTTAATAGATCATTTTTCTTCAGTAAATCTTACATGATGTTTTATTTCACTGTTTTGAAGTTCTTGTTCTCTCAATTGCAAAAGGAAGAATTTCGCTTTGTCATGATGTGAAAGGTTCTCTAGTTTTAAAGTTTTTTGAAAATGGCATTAATATTCAAGGCATGCATTTCAACTGTACCTCATTATGAAGAACTTTTCCTCCTGCTAAAGTCTTAAACATTCTGTGTGCCATGTTGTTCCACATTGAAAGGATGTGAGATACATTCATTGCTAAGAATTGCTTTTCACAAATATCCATGGTAAATAATACTTAATCATGTTAATTAATCAAATCAACGTTATATGAGTATGAAGAAACAGTTATTAACCATATGTGCTTCCTAGTTGCAGCTGTTAGTAGGTGTTTCATATGTTGCTCATTTATTCCACATTGTGAAAAGTAGATTTTCATGTTTTGGAAATGGAAAGTTTAGAACTCTAATTCATGAATAGTATTCAGAAACACATAAGACAATACTCAAAACTGTTCTATCAGTTTTGCTCAAGTGCAAAATATGTCAGTGATTCAAAGACTGCTCTAATGCTATAGCCGAATGAAACTGCAGGCAGGTACTAGAGTGGCCTACTGGACAGTGCCTCATGTAAATGTGGTGGTAGGGAAGGAGCACAGCTAATGTAAATTAGCAATGTGCTCAGAAGAAATAACTCAACAGAGCAATTTAAAGACAAGTTCTTCCTCACTGTTTTGGAGTAGAGCAGTAGGACTGAATGCACTGTTTCAAAGTGTTGACCCAGTGCTGTCTTTGGCAGGAGTGAGTGGTTATCACTGCATCAGGTAGATACTTTGAGGCAGTACGCATGCATGCATATGTGTGTATACAAGAGCATGTGCATGTGATTTTGTGTCTGTGTGTGTGTATGTATGCTTGTGTCTATGCGCATGTGTAACAGATTATCCTAATGTATGTGTTTTGGAATGCATATGTATGTGTATTTGTGAGTACCTGTGTAACAGTGTTGCATGTGACTAGTACAGTAGGAAGGAATGCTAGTGTAGTCATCCTAGCAATGCTGCGTGTTTGATTCACACATGCAAAGGAGACATAATGAGTTTTTGTCCCATGTGGCTTTCTCATTTTTTTGAATTACTAGTTAGCTAAGTAGCCCACTGGACCACAACAGTGCAGTGCTATTGTGATTACCGAGCCCTGGCCCAGCAGTCAAGGAGCCTCAATCCTCACCACTAACACCAGGGAAGTGGTCCCCTAGATGAGGAAAGGATAACTAATACACACAGTAAAGTACAATTCCCCTTAAGTGTACACAGAGATCACAGTCAGTCTGGGGCTGGTTGCTGCCTTCCTCACCAGGTCCCCAATAAGACTCCCCACTGGCACAGCTATAGGGTCCAGGTCTCAACCTAACTGGGCAAGCTAAAACCTCCAGTACCCTCTCTGTCCAACCAGTGCTTGTTGTCCCTGCCAAGTAGCTGACACAACACACACACACTTTGAGATAAGTATTTATGCAGCTTCACAGACACGTCTGGGAAAGGCTGACACAGATTCTCCAACTGTGCCCCTTTACCCAGACTATACAGTAGTGATTATTGCCACCACCCAGTTAATAATATGAGCTACTAAATGGCCCTTAAAATGGTGTCCAATTATTACTGTGCAATATTATTATCCATTGGTAGTATGACTAACAGTCAAGGCTTACTTTAGAGTGGCCTATTGCGATTACCTCTATAAATATGCAATGTACTCTAGAGCTTATCTCTACACAAACCAGCCACAGGTAGAAGGTTTTAAAAATATTTAATAATAAATAATTAAAACACAAGACAAAACTACTACACCACAGAGATATCTAAGAGTTCAGAGATCACACAGAAACTTAAAATAATACAGTAGGACAGGTCTAATTTCAAAGAAAAATGCCTAATTAATCTTTACTAGCTTTAACTATTCCTACAGGAAATCCACAGTGCTAAAACTTACATGTGAGCAAAAGGCAGAGTGCTGATAAGTTAGATGTCCAAAGTCAAAATGCTTTCAGGTCTCTTGTGAGAAATAGTATTTAAACATTACTAACAAACATGTCTCTAAGGCCCTCTCAAAATTACATCATTTTTGACACTTGGGTTTTCCCAGTATTCATATTGCATCAACTTAACACCTGGTCTGAGTTCTCAGGCCATAAACTGCATTATTTAGCAATCTCACACCTCCTCAGAAACTTACAATACAAGGCATTTCTCATATACATTCTAGCAGAAACCAGAGCAATAAAACACATTCTACATCTAAATTCTGGTCATAAACTTTAGCCTTAAAACAATGGCATTAAACCTTCATCTAGCTGCACTGGAACCGACTTGTAAAACATTATAGAGATTCATAAGATCTTTTCAATTTCAAAAGACACATTTGAAATACTTGGTTTGGTTTTCCTTACAGCAGATGGCAATGTTGCAACAATACAAAAAGAAACGCACTAGTAGGCAGATGGAAGCCTGCGGTGAAAAATTAACTGAAAGCTAAATCAACTGTTGAAGCAGTCCAAGCAATTCAAACAGTTTAAACAAGATAAGATAATACGAACTTCAAAGTAGCCTGTTAAGGCAGCAATGTGAACAATTTGAAAGGTATAAACTCCAAGGAAGCCAGTAGAGCAGTTTGCAAAGTATAAACTCCAAGGAAGCCGGTAATAGCGTAAAATAGTTTAATTTCCGCTTTCGTCATGCCTTCATCAGAATACAAAAAACATTACTACTGAAACCATTTAAATAGCCACACAAATTAATCAATTAATAAAAGATAAAACTTAAAAACACATCATACAAATGCATTTATAAAAAATAAGTTTTTAAATCAATACCTAAACCTTTATTGATATTTAATTTACGGTCTTTTAAAAAACATTTAACGTTAATACTTTCGTTTAAGCCTGGTTGAATGTCAGACCTTAATCTAATTTGCCACAGGCACTCTCTTTGCTCAATATAATTTTTAAAATCTCCTGCTCTTTTGTCTGATGTGCATTTTTCTAGAATAGAAAATAAGAACTTATTGAAACTAGGGCATATTATAGAATGCTTATATAGGGCATTGTTACTATCTTTGGTCTTAATGGCATACAGATGCTCTTTAATTCTAGTTGCCAAAGACCTAGTCGTCATGCCTACATAAAATGCAGGACAAGAGGAACAAAGACTAACATAAACTACTCCTGTGGTGTCACAATTCATGAAGTCTGAAACTTCTATGATTTTATCAGAACTAGCAATGTCAATAAAAGGTCCTTCTGAAATATACCTACAAATTTTACACTTAAAACACCGAAACATTCCTTTTTTGCTACTGGCAGGAATAACTTCTTTATTTTGATTATATTCTAAAATATTTTTCAATGTGTTAGTTTTACGTAATGCAAAATATGGCTGATTTCCTACAATGCCAAAAATCTCTCTATTGCCTTGCAGCACTTTCCAATTAGTTTTTATAACTTTCTTAATTTTATTGCTGTCTAAACTCATGTCCAGAGAACAAATAATATTTTTATTGCTATTATCTAGTTTATTAATTTCATTAAAAACAATTTTCTCATCATATAAAATAGGTCTAAATTGATTAAAACGTTTATTAAATACTTCATAAGCTGTATCAATTAAAATATGTTTTTTATAACCACGCTGGATAAATAAATCAATAATAAATTTAAACTCAGAAATTAATACATCTTCTTTGGTAGTCATTCGACAGGCACGAATGAACTGCCCTCTTGGAATGTTTTTCTTAATGTATTCAGGATGCCCACTATTATTATGTAAATATCCGTTCGTAAAAGTAGCTTTTCTATGAATTTTACTGTGAAATGCATGCTCATTGTGGTCCCACCATATATGAACATCCAGAAAATTGGCTGCTTTACCAACATCACCTAAAGTAAATTTAATAAAGTTAGATAAAGAATTAGCTGTGTTGATGAAAGAATCTACAGTATCAGAATCACCATTTATGATAAACAACAAATCATCAATGAATCTACAGTAAAAGAGAACATCAAATTTCTCTTTCAAAACTTTGAGACAATGTAACTCCCACCAAGCCATAACAATATTGGCAAAGGCGGGAGCAGCAGATGACCCCATGGCTACACCACGTTTCTGTCTGTAATAATTTTGTTCAAACACAAAGAAATTATTTTCCAAAATAATTTCCACAAATCTGCACAATACTGAAATAATGGAATTAGTAAATAACTTTTTATTAGTGAGATAATCACGTAAAGCCTCTACCCCTTCGTCATGGGGAATGCAGGAGTATAAACTCACTACATCCATAGTGAACATGACTTGTTTCGATGGATCAAAGATACTAGCATTTTCCCTTCTGGTGAAAATTTTTAATTTTTCCAAAAAGTGCCAGGAATCCTTTGTGTATGATAAGTTATCATAAATCACTGGTCCTAATAATGCATCAATGACAAGGGAAATACCCTCCGTTACTGAATGTGGAGAAGACACAATCAGACGTAGTGGAGGATCAAGAATGTTTTTGTGTGTTTTTGGCACACCAAAAATGACCCCTATTTTTGGTTTCTCAATGAGGCAAAAATTATATAAATTTGATGTTGATCTCACTGGACATTAGCGCATCATATAAATGTGTGTGTACTGCTTTAAAACTTTTTAGTATAATATAATAAGGAACTGATTCATATTCATCACTATTATTCAATAGTTTTAACATAGCCTGTCCATATTGATCCTTCCCCATGACAACTATATTGGACCCCTTGTCACTCTTCATAAATCTCAGTTTACCTGTGTTGCAATGTTGCAACAATCTTGAAGTTCACATTTTACAGTGTTTTCTTACATTTAAAAACACAAGCCTGTATTTTACATTTATTTATACAGTTGATAGAATTATGTATCAAATTCTATTTGACTATGCTGGCAGCCTTTGCCCATCTCTCCCCAATCGTCAAAGCTATTACCACTATGGAGCTAACTACTTTTACTACCACAGATTGTGTTTTGAGCATTATGCATTGTTTGAGAGAAGATGAGTATGTTTCTCTTCTTTCTTTTATTTGGTTACACATAGTTGTACCGATGGCTTCTAGTGTAAATTCCATTCATTTGGTTTTGTGTGGTGTATTTCCTCTTTCATCTTAAATGTTGATTGCATTTGATGTTTGTTCAAAGTTCCTTGATCCATTATATTTCACCCATTTTGAGTGACTTCTCTTCTCTGTTTAGTTTGTAGTGATTTATTTATTAGTCAGTCAGTATTTGTATTTCTTTTAATGGGAAGATTTGATGATGCTGCTGAATTGTCTTATTTCCGTGCCACTTCTTGATTTTAGCGTAAGAGCTGTGGCACGTAAACAGTTGTGTATGTAGGTATTTTTAATTATATTGTATTTCTGATGTTTGGTACTATGCAGGATAAGTTATCAATTCTTATAGGCATTGTTATGTGGTCGTTTTCCCCTGTATTCACTGTATCTTTGGGATGACTTGCTGAAATATAAAAATAAATAAGGTATATCTTAAGGATTTCTTTCTTTGAATATTCTGTATGACTGCAAGTGATATTCAAGTTGCAACTCCTGCAATCATGTAATATGAAGATCAAGTGAAATCAAATACTCACATAAAATTTTCTTTCTGATAGACTTTTTAAAACATTGATGTTTCTAGACAAAACCCTCATACTATCTGTTTTTCAAAAAATAGAAAAATATGAAGACTTTCAAAACAGAAACAGGCAGCAAAGGGAAAACATACCCATGAAACAAAAATAAAAGGGAGAGATGATGGTCATAACCTCATTTAAGAAGATGTAGTGGCTACATTAATGAATTTGAGTGACACAGGATGAGATTGTTGTAAGTGCGGCTTATGTATTAGAAGCTATGTGATTATTAGACGTTCAATATTAGATCACTGTTGTGTCTAAGGTATTAGGGTTATATCCTGCCAAATATATGACCAACTGGCCAGTTTTTCAAAGCTTTATGGCACCTTCCATCCAATTTGCCATCAGCTAAAGCAGAGCTTAATATAAAATGCAGTTAGAATTCATTCTATAGGCTTCATGGAGTTGAATGTTGGTCAAGCATCCTTTAAGGCTGGACAGATAAGTCCCCCACTGTGAAAAAACTTTCACTAATTAATTTTCTGAGGAAAAACTAGTGCCTTTTTCTGTGAAAGTCATTGTTTTAGGCTAGGCAGTTTACTTGCTTGGACTATAACACTGTGTCGGGGATTTTACTGAATGTTTGTGTGGAATTTTCATGTTCAAATCTGTTTTTTGAATGTTTTCTCTCATACTGAGATAGTATTTGTGTGTTAGGATCAGGATTTAATGCTTTAGGGGGCTACCAGTGTGTTTTTTTCTACAAAGCCTTTCTTTGACTGTATAGAGATTTACCAGCTCGTTCAGGTTCACCTACCCAGCTTTGAGTATTCCTTCTGCTGGACCTGTGGAACAGTTACCAGTCTCATTGATTCCTCCTTCCCCATTCTGCAAGACGTTCTGGGTGTCAGGTCAGCTCCTTCTTTGCCTCACCTGATGATGGGAGACTCTGCTGTGGTTGGACATACTTCCTCAGTCCACTGATCAGTTTCCACACAGTCCCTCTGGTGTATTACTTACAGCCCCTAAGGACCCTGAGATAGACATGTCCTTTGCAGTTGTCAGGCTGCCCTCCATGGGTGAGGAAGAACCACTTTTGACAGTCTTGAGGGAATGAGTAGATATAAGAGTTTAACATAGCAGAGACAGGGAGCCTGAGTTCTTGGAGAGTGTTCCTGCCTTGAGACTGCCTTTTTCCAAGGTTCTCCTATAAAGAGAAAACAAAGTAAAAAATCAATGTTTCCCCTGTCTCTCTTTTATTGGACAGGGAAGACTTGCTGGGACTTCGCCAGGGAATAGATTTCTGGTTACTATGCTTGTTTCCGCTTCAGATAAGAAAATAGTATGATTTCCTTCTTTCTGACACTGATTTTCATTCAAAAGAGCAGAGATTTTTCAAAAACCTTATTTAAAATAAAAGAGAATTTTCAGTGGGAACAGAATGATATTCCTGTTGTCTTGAAAATGTATTATAATTTGTTACAGTTGGATATTCTTCAACCTGCAGCTGTCCCTCCTGTTTCATCAGGTCTGGAGAATGGTTTACTGACAGCTTGTAGTTTACCAGGCAATCAACCTTCTGTTTTGCCACTATGAAATCTGATATGTACCTCAGACTTACAAACACTTGACCATTCTCATTGGCGATAATTGTTTCTGACTGCACATGAGTCATGGCAGCTTCTCTTCTTGCTTGCACAATGTGAATTTTCTCAATGCAAGTCACCTAATGGCATATTGATAACGAGAACGAATTCCAACAACCAGGACTGACACACCTAGACTTGCAACCTATCCAGCGGAAGACCATTTGTGCTATCCATGCACCTTCTGCGATGATAACTACACCACGCTTCCCTTTATAGGGTGGGGCATCTCTTCGGACGAGCACAGTCCGCTTAATGACCAATCTGAGTACAATCTGCACATCATGTTCTGACATTGAGGGCAGATGTTTGGCGTCTGGCACTTGCTCAGTTCTTGTTCCAGGGACCATTGCAGTTCAGACAGACAAACACTCCGTAGTTCCTGGTACATAAACAAGCAGCAGGAAGACAGACAACACCAATTATGCAGCAGGGCCACTAATTTGGCAATGGGCAGAGTCCACCGTCCGTTGATCGGAGAACAAACAAGGAGGGTCATCATGCAGAGACAGCCCCGTAAGGCTGCTGAGGGCTGCAGTATTGCCTCTCGAGTGGTCCCTCAAACAGTTTCATATGGTGAAGGAGAGTAAAATTTCTCCAATCTGACTCCAATCTGCAATAGTCCGCCATGATTTTTTCGCAGCATGAGCTTACTTCTGCCTCTATTACCCTCCAGGGAAGTCCCTCAGGGACGCTGGGCTACTACACGTATCCCCCCTCTCCACCTATATGCTTGTCCGCCAGTTCCTGATTGCAGCCAGCCTACTTCAAGCCAACAACCTTTTCTACACGATTATTCTCATTGCCCCATTCTGGTTGTCCTTTTCTTGTTCATTTTCTATTGCATCATCCTTGGACCCAGGACCTTTGATGCTGCCAAGAGAGCTGAGATCATTGCCAGAGTTCAGGAGTTGGAAATTGGGATGGAATCGAGAGAGCAGCTTCTTGCCTGCTTTCCCTTCTCCCAGGCTCAAGCCCCCTACATCAGCACTGAGCAGCTTGGCTATCCCTCAAATCTTTTCAGCCAGCTTCCACCACAAAGATAGTGTTCAGTAAGTGGAAACGCTTTTGTAGTCACTACAAAATCATTTGTTTTGGAGTGGAACGCAGCTCTTTTAAATAAGGTTTTAGAGTTCTTGACTGATTTATTTCATGAAGGAGCTTCGCTTTTAGAGTTCTTAAGAGTGCAGTTTCATGTTTCTAACTTTTCATGTAGAAGAATGTGGTTTATGGCCTACAGAGAATGCCTTTGTAAAGCCTTTAAAAAGGTTCTTTCATAAGTGACCACCAGTCAGAAGTCCGACATCACTGTGGAATTTAAACTTGTTGCTCTCAAATTGATGTTGCCAATTTTTGATTTAAACTTGTTGCACATTGACATTGAAAACATGTGGAAAAAAAGCTTTCTTGGATGCTTTATTTCTAATGGAAACGATATTCTCTCGATCCATTTAGCTTCTTAGAAACATCCCCTCCGAATCATTCATCCTTTCACAGTATATCCATCACTATTTATCCAAAGTTCCTTCTTGTTTTTATCCCTACGTAATCTTAATCAATTCATTGAATACAATCCCTTCTTTAAAAACCACCTATCTCATATATTTATATGTTGTGGGCGTAAACGTCCATAGCAGATCAGATATATGTTTGGATAGACAAAGATCATAAATGAAAATCTGATCAACTATTTGTAGCTTTTGGTTGACAGCAGAAAGGACTTACAAAGGCAGACAAAACGACACAGCACTAACTGTATTAACTGACTGTGTCACATATGTTCTAAAGAAACAACCAAACATTATCAATTAACAATTCTGACCAAACATGATCAACAATCCCTCATATCCTTGGCGCTCGCATCAGTGCGCCCTTAGACACTATTTCAGCGGGGCTTACTTGCTAAAAACCATCTCTCATTATCTCTTGGGCTAAAAGTGCGACACAGTTTCTAGTGATAGCAAACCTGGACAGGTTTCTCTCTCAAGAACGAGTGCCTTGGGTTCGCAGGGATCTGGGAGCTAGGGAGCTCAAGGGATCAAGAAGAAAGAAGGCGTAGAGATCACACTCACATAAAGAGTTGGTGTCCCACCACATAACGCTCCCATATGGAGTATGTGGAGTGCCTTTCCTACCCTTAGGAACACCTTCCCAATTCTTTAGGGAAGAACGCTCAACGGTGCCTTGGTCAAGTATCTGGAGTCTGTTGCTGCTACATTCTTACTGTTACTATACTTGGTATATTTGTACTTATACTTTTTATGTATGTATGTGTGTGTGTTGTAGTGTGCGTTTGCTTGCTTCCAAGATCTGAGGGTGTAAAGGCAGAGGGGGATTGTGATTAGAGATGTCCGAGCTTCTTCCCTCGATGCAGAGCTGGTAGTCGAGCCCCGCAGCCGGTCGAGGAGTCGAACCCACCCATGTAATAAACCCCAAGGCGAGATGAACACTCCACATGGAACGTTATGGTAAGGACATAACTTCTTTTTTTTTGACAACCTAAAGCATACCCTGCAATGATTTCCTTATCCAAAACTGTTTCTGATAAACAACTTGTTAATGCTAATCCCATTCCCTCTGAGAAGGATGGAAAAGCTTTTGACAATTTGGGAAAAAAGTCTATTCTTCTGTCAATTTAACTTTCAGAATTTTTAACTGCTAGGGTCACATCTTAAAATTTTTTACTACTGTCTTTTGAGAATATGAAAAAATTAACTGTTAACCTCAACCTGCCTAATGTTAAAAATGCTTTGAATTCTTCTTTTGTATCTGGTTCTTGTGTAGGTAAGCATTCCTCAAAGTGTTCTTATGACACTGTTTCCAGGGTTCCTGCTTCTGTGACAGTCATGAGAGGATTTGCTTGGTTACAGCCACAAAATCTTCCTGAAGCATGCCTCTCAACCTCTTTGTGCAAAAAATCTGGACAAAGCCTAAAATAATGTGGTGACAAACGTCTCAAAATAGGGACATATTTTAAATATTGCTCTTATAAACTTAGAAAGTTGATAGATTAACATGTTTTGTATTTTCTGAAGGATATAAAATAAGAAACTCAAATGTGTGTCATTATTTATTGACTTCAGACCTCAGTGATTTGCCAGAAAACCACAAATTTTATGGCACAGACCAAAAATATGAGGCAAACATCTGGACATTCTTTGAAAGTCTGTACAGTGGAGAGGTATGTCATGAATATATTGTCTGAAATTTTGAACTCTCCTCTTGTCAAGGATGTTCTATTTGACCTTTCTGCAGCTGAAGTTCTTATGAGATTTGACAAGAGGGGGAGGTTGATTCAAAGGTTGACCCAAATCTTCCAGCCTTCCTTTTTTCCCCTCCCCCCTCAGCTCCTATTTAAAAAAAATTCAAGCAACAAGGTGCCAAAAATGTTTTTAAAAAGCAAAAAGAAAACCTCTCAAAATCAAGGACAGTGCAAAAAGAATGACTATTTGCCACTTCATTGCCCCCACCTTGATAATCTCTCCCTCTCTGAATCAACATCTTCCTTTGTGACACAAGATTATTGCAGACAAATGGATTCTGAAAGCCAGTCATCAGGAGTACATCTGTCAAAGGGAATCCCTCCCTCCCAGAGGATCCCTTCTTGTTCAATAAACCAATTTTCTATGTTTCTTCCAGTTCTGGAACAGATGTTTTCTGAAGGAGTCATAGAATCTGTCCACATGACAATATTGTTTTACTGGTGCAGAAGAAAGAGGGGTCATAGAGACCTGTGATAGACCTCTCCTTTCTCAATCTTTTTTCCATGGTCTTAAAGTTCAAGATGGTATTCCTTCAGACCATGCTACCTCTTGTTTCATACTAAGTTTCATGGTAAAGTTAGACTTAAAAGATACCTACCTTACGTTCTCACTGGCATACATTTCAGATGTTTATTAAGATTGTCTGTATCTGGCTTACACTCTCATTTCTATGAATTACCTATTAGACTATCTACTGCTCCAAGAGTATTTGCAAAGTGTTTGCTCCAGTATTTGCTTCTTGCAGACTTCAAGACATTCACATTTTCCATAGTTGGATGATTGTCTTATATTTGCTGACTCGTTTTCCAGTTATCAAAAATCCTTATCAAGTATTTAGAATCTCCAACTCGGTATGGGTTTACAAATAAACTTAAAGAAATCTTCTCTTATATCTTATCAAATAATAGTTTTCATGGGATGTCTGTTGCATTCTGCCCTGGGAAGAGCTGTTCTTCCTCCAGACAAAGTGGTGATATACCTAAAGTTCTTCCTGAGTTTTTCATGTTAGACTCTGGTATCTCCCAAAAAATTTCTTAAGATTTTGGGATACATGGCTTGCATGATTTGTATGATTCTCTTCGCCAAACTTGACATGAGAATAATTCAGTGGTACCTCTGATCAGTATGGACTCAGCATCTACATGCTTTTATCTTTTCAGATCCCTGTTTTGGTGTTTGTCAAAAGGAAAGTTCTATGGTGGGTAGTCCAGTTGTCACTGATTCCAGGTCTCCCATTCCCTCTCTCCTACCTCATCTTCATTGTGAAACAGCTTTCTTCCTTTTCCCAAGTTAAGCAGTTTTTGAAAGTGGTTTTTACATATCTGTCCTCCAAGAAAACAGGTGGCTCCTTCTTGATTTTTCAATTTTGTGCTTGATACAATTATTGATCTGATGTTGTTAATCTTCATTCATTCCTTACTGTTGGGTGTCAGTTCTGTCCTCGGAACCGAATCGGCCATTATAACAAGCTCGCACCAGCCAAAAAAACTCTCGAGCTAAGCTTTTACCCATAGTGCCTTCTCTACATTACCTCAGATCTCATTTGCCACGTACTGAATCAAGACGTGTCAGGCCAGCTCTCAGCTAAGTCATTTCAAATTTTTCAAATTGTTTCTCTTCTTAAACCTTTCTTGATTTTTGTTTCATATACCTAATTAACCTATTGTTAATCACATACTTTTTGCTTATCTGCATGAGTGTCCCTCTCTTTCCTTCCTCTTTTTTACCAAGTTTGGTACTCTTCATACCATTGCTGGTACAGGCCTTTCCTTACCTCTGAGGTGTTTCTGCGATTTGATTGTTTTTATGGCTAGAATTTTATATTTGGTCTTAATATGTCTGAAAAAAGGGAACAACTGGTTTCAAGCACTGTGACCAGTGCGACAGGAAAATGCCTAATGTGGACAGCCATGTGTCCTGTGTCTACTGTCTTTGGGTGCCACACCTATCTGTGAAACCCCCTTGCCAGATTTGTAAAGGATTTAGCTTCCACACTTTGGTGGAAAGTAAAAATAAGCTTATGCTTAAAGGTCTCCTTAAATCTCCTTTCACGAAGGCTATCTCTGAGATGGAGGTCTCATCCCCTACAGTGAAGGAACATAAAGAGGAGTAAATCCTCACCCTCCTCTCCTCATGTCAGTGAATCTAAATCAATGGAGCCAAAAGCTAAAATTTTTAAATTGGCACCAACTTCTTTGGCACTAGAGCCTCAAACCCCCTCCATGGTGCCATCTTCAGTTCTGACACTTCAGCAGCTGGCTACGGTGTTGTCCTTGGCACCCATGCCCCAAACTCTGACTAAGACACCAATTATGACAACACTGCTGACCTCCCTTTCGGCACCAAAAATAGTTATTCCAATTCTGATCACTTCCCCCCTACCTATACATCATGCTGGTCCTTCGACCTCGGTGCCGAAAGGTGAAATAACCCCTCAGACCCGATATTCCCCTTCAGTGGATCCATTTTTTGGACAACAATGTAGCCCATTTCTAGAGAGTCCTGACTCCCCATTAGGGATGTCCACCTGCTCCTCCAGGAGCCTTTCAGAACTGGACATAGTGAGGCTAGTGGATCAGCTCCTGGCAGCCAGAGGAATTCCAATGACTTCCAAATCCTTCCTCCCACCAGGAGCCGAGGATTTTTCTCCATGGACTCCTACATATCTTCCTCCTTCGACCTCCCTGGAAGTATCGGAGCCTTCAACACTGACGCCAACTCCAGTTCCAGCTTCTTCGGTTCCATTGGTAGACCTTACCATGGCTCCGGAGCTGGGACATCCTTGGGATCGAGACTGGTCAGTCAACACTGTGATCCCTAGTATGGCAGTTGTTTTTTCCATGGTGCCATCTACTATGGTTCCGGTTGTTTTGATGGAACTAGGTCCTCTCGTGGCTCCTTCCCTGGGAGTGTGTTCGTCAGAGTGGGATGTGACCCCAGTCCCGAGGTTGTCTTTCTCAGGTCCGTGCTCCCATCCCTCTTCGGGCGGATCTGCTTTTCAGGTGATGGAGAGGGCACTTGCCCCTGCAGCCTCCCAGCTGGTCCCTTCAGTGCTGGAGACCCATCTGTACCTTTCTTCTGATCCGCAGTTGACACAGCTCACTACTCAGGGACACCAGGCCTGGGAACCTGAAGACATCCTTCAACAAGGAACCCACTCTGCAAATTCCTCCTCAGATATCCCCACTGAGGAGGTACCTCGCAAGGGATTGTGCAAGAGGAAGCACATGGATTCCCCTGAAGAATCCCTCATCAAAGATACAGATTACAATGAAGGGGGGGTCCCCATGGTCGCCCCTGGAGGATGTCTCCTTCAGAGACATATTGGAGATCCTGAAGCAGTAGGGAGACTGGAATTCCACCACTCCTTCCTTGGAGAAGTCTGTATTCTTGCAGGCTTTCTGTGCTCAGCCCTCTACTTCCTGGGTGACTCCACCTGCAGATAACCTAGTTCAGCTCATTGTGCAGCTCTCCTGGAAGAGTCCTGATACAGTTGGACCTATCCCCCAGAGACTTGACAAAGTTCTTTCTCCTCCAAAGGACAACTCACACTGGCCCAAGGGCCTACCAGTAGATGCCATGATTGTGGTGGCAGCCACTAAGAAAGAGCTCGCCAAGGAGAGTTCTACTGTCCATCCCCCTAACTGGGAGTCTCGGGCGATAGACAGACTAGGGAAGCAGGTGTATTCTTCAGTGACCTTTGCCATTCAGTCCTTGAACTAACTGGCACACTTTACCTGGCTTCAGGGAGACCTAATCTTGGAACTCTCAGAAACCCTGGCAGGAGCAGTTTCTGATGAGGTATGTGACTGGCTCACAGCTTGCCACCCTGGAACTATCTCTAACTTGTCCATGCGGTTGATTTCTCATTCTACTGAAAGGGCAGCTAGAGCAGCGGGTGCAGGGGTTGTCACGAGGCGTTATGCCTGGATGCGCCTATGTGATTTTGCAGATCCCTTTAAGTCTTCCTTCCTTAATGCCCCCATAAAGGCCTCTTCTCTTTTTGGCCGTAAGGTAAAAGACACTTTAGCCAGGTGTGAAAAGGAAGGTAAGACCTTGTCTGCCATAGGGGTACGTTTTTCCACCCCCCATCGACTCTACTCTAGGAATCAGAGGAGTAGAAAGATGTGGTACAAGAAATCCCAGGGTCCTTTCCATGACACATGTGGTGAGTTTTCCTCCCCCCAGGGTAGAGGTGGAACTCAACTGGAAGACGCCACTTTAGAGGCAGAGGGGCTCCTCGTAATCAGCGATCCAGAGATTCTTTCTCTGGCCAGCCCTATCTGCGCTCCTGATGAGTGGCCTAATTGCTTACCTCTGGAAGCAGTTGAGGGATGATTTTCTCTGCACCACCTTGCCTTGCAAACGATAACCACAGATGTTTGGGTGCAGATGATAATTGCCAGAGGTTATCACATCCTTTTCAGCCTTTACCCAAGGCCGCTAAGGCATATTCCTGATGTTCCACCCAGTCAAAGGGAAGCAGCAGCTCAAGAAATTCAAAAGCTGCTTCTAAAAAGACCCATCCAAACAGTCCCACCAGACCATATAGGATCTGGATTCTACTCGAGGTTCTTTTTAGTGCCAAAAAAGACAGGGGACTGGAGGCCAATTCTGGACCTCAGCATCTTAAACAGATTTGTCAAGTAAACAAAATTCCGGATGGTCATGGTTCAGTCTGTACTACCTTTTCTGGAGAAAGATGATTGGATGTGCTCGATAGATCTTCAGGATGTGTATTACCACATAAAAATGGACAAAACTCCAGAAGATTCCTCCGCTTCCGGCTGGGAGCCAATCACTACCAGTTCTGAGCACTGCCCTTTGGTCTCTCGACGGCCCCCTGAGTGCTCACAAAATGCATAGCATTAGTAACAACTCACTTGAGGCTACAAAGATTCCGGGTGTTTCCATATTTAGACTATTGGCTCCTTACTGCTCCAACCAAGCATCTGCTGGTTTCAGCTACACATTACACCATACAACTAATGGAACACTTAGGGATAACAGTAAACAAAGACAAATGCAAGTTGACTCTTTCTCAAAGACTGGAGTTCATAGGGGCAACTTTCGATACTCAGTCTTGCCTAGTCTCCCTCCTACTCCACAGGCTGGAAAATTTCATGTCTCAACTACGGGTGATACTCTGTCAGGGCAAAGTTCCAGTCGGGCAGTCCTCCAACTACTAGGGTCAATGGCAGCATCGACAATAGTTCCACTGGCAAGACTACTCGTGAGACGTCTACAGTAGCTTTTGCTAATGCAGTGGTCTCTCCCTTTTTTAATTTCTCCAAGTCTTTTGAGTTTCTAATACCATGTGGGGAATGGACCCCATTCCTAAGTCAAAGTATGATTAAAGTTCATGAAATTAGTATTGTTTCACTCTTTGACGTTAGCCAAAAGTGCTCTTCAGAGCACCCGCAATGTGCCCAATAATGACACCTTCTGCAGTTCGTATGGTTTTACATGAATTGGTAACATATCTAAATACGATTGTAAATTCTTTTTTATAAGACCAGTTGCTCCTACTACTTCTGGAGCTGTCTGGGTATCTTTCTTCCACATAGCTCTCATTTCTGCCTGCAGATCCAGGTATTTTATGACTTTGTGTCTTTCTGTACACAAGACACTGTAGTCACTGGGTGTGGCGATTTCAGTGATCAATGCTAATTTTGTCTTCTTTTCTTGGACCACTGTATCCGTTTTTCTAGCAGCTGTCTTTTGAACTGTTGGTATTTGGTGATCCCATGTGATATAAACTTCATAATTTTCTATGATTCTTTGTGGCTTATGTTTCCAGTGTTTTTCAGCCACTTCAATACCATAATATTTGCACAATCGACAGTGTAACAGTCTTGCCACATTATTATGCCTTTCAGTATACAGTCCCTCTGCCATTAGTGTGTTGCAACCAGCAACAAGGTGTGTGACTGTTTCCAATTCAGTTTTATAAAACCTACATATGTCTGTTTCTCCTACATGTTCAATGGACTTTGTAAACCAGCGTGTACGTAGCCCACTAACTTGGACTGCCAATATTAACCTTTCATTTCTTGATGTGAATTCACCTCTCCTTAACCATTCTTGTGTTCATTCTTGATCAACATGAGGCTCTTCCAGACGTTTTCTATACTTGCAACTATATTTATGTTTTTTCCACATTTCTTGCCTTCTCATCTGGTCCTTCACCTTATATTCTTTCTTTTGTTTTTTAGCACATTCAGTTGCTGCCTGTTTTTTATCTACTTCTGCTATAATTTCCATTCCTGCTTGACGTCGATATGCTTCTGCTAATTTAAGCAGAGATCTCATCTTATATTTATTCTACTCATGTTTCAAAACTTTCACTACATTTGGATCCTCTGAGGTCAGCAGATATGTGTGGAGTCCCATGATTGTAGATCTATACACGTAATCAGTTTCAAGGAGGCCCATCCCTCCTTCGGAGCAAGGAATATATAATCTTGGTATACACTGATTTTTATAAATCATTTGGTAAGGATGAAGTATCCTTCTTGTTTTAATATCCAATCTATCCAACACTTTTTCGGGCCAGTCAATCACTCCAAAACTATAAGTTAGGACAGGAAGAGCAAATTGATTTATGGCTTGGATCTTGTTCCTAGATGTCAATGCTGTTTTCAGGATTAATTTAAGTCTTCTAAAGTGCTCCTTACTGAGCTTTATTCGCATTTGTTCATGTTTTATTGCCAATCCTTCATCATTTCCCAAGTATTTATACACTCCCACTTGGTCAAGTTCTTTTATATCACATTCTTGTCCCAAACTTATGTTTTCCTGGTGCTGCAGTTTTCCTTTTTTAAAGGTTGCTTTTGCACATTTATCAAGACCAAATGACATTCCAATATCATCTGAAAAAGTTTTGACAACCTGCAGCTGTGCTTTCAGTTCCTCATCTGATGAGCTATACAGTTTTAAATCATTGACAAAGAGAAGGTGAGAAGTCATTAGACTTTGTTGTTTACTAGAAGCCAGATTGTAGCCATGGCCTAAGCTGTTAAGTAGACAGCTTAATGGATTAATGGCAAGGCAGAATAGCAACGATGACAGAGAGTCACCCTGGAATATCCCCTTTTGAATTTTTTATCCCTGTCCTTTATCATGGCTTAACTGCAAAATGGTCTACCACTGTTTCATGGTTACTGTAATGTAGTCCAGTATAGGGTGTATCTTATACATTTTTAAGCACTCTTTTATCCATGAATGTGGAATACTATCAAATGCTTTTTTGTAGTCAATCCATGCCATACTTAGATTCTTCCCCTTCTTACAGTTCTCCACTATAACTTTGTTTAACAACAAATGATCCTTTGTTCCATATGACTTTCTTTTATTGCCTTTTTGTTCTACTGCCATAATTGAGTTTTCTTCTAAATGACTATAAACTCTGTCGGCGTCAATTCCCATGTATAGTTTGTACATCGCTGGAAGACAAGTTATTGGTCTATAATTTTAAAATTACAAGTTATGTACCACCTCTACATGAAGGACAGGACAGAGTCCCCACTTTGTCTGTAACCTTGTCTATATGATGACCATATTGGTCAGGGGTGCCCAAGAAACAGCTATGGATCCGAAAGCTCCTGAATCCTGCTCCCCTCGAGTCATCCAGAGGTATTCTAGCAACATGGGCTGCAGATCGAGTTTGGATTAACAATTCCAGGAAGGGGTAACACACTCTATGCAGGAAACTCGAAAGCAAGGGGAGCTTGAGGCCGCTTGCCTGGGAGATCCCAGAAGACAGATGGGAACGCTAAACTTTTACATAACTTCTAAATATGAAGTAGGGAATTCATTTGTCAGAGATAAAGACCACAGAGCCTGTTAAGACCTGAATTCAAGCGATGAACATCCAATGAATTCCGAGCACCGCTGAGCTGTTGGATGCTCACCTCTAGACGCAATTAGGCAAGGGGTTTGGAGAAATAAAGGTGAAAGATGAAGCCCGGAGTCACTTTCATCGAAATGGAAGTAATGAGGGTCCGATGCCCCGGGAAGAGAGGTAAGAACGGAGCCGGTAAGTTGAGCAAGAACTCTATCCAAGTAATGGCCCAAGGGCTTGGTAAGTTGAAAAAATAACAAAAGGAAATAAGAGTGGAAAAGGCTTCTTGGAAATTATTTACCCGCTGGAATTTGGCAAGTGAAGAACACAACCGACTCAGCAGTTTCGTGACCAGGATGACAGAAAGAGAGAAAAACTGAGCTGGCTGCATACATTCAAAGAAACAAGACAGAAAGAGCTTGTTCTGGAAAGATAAAAGAAATGTAGAGGTTGATGCTGTGGATGAATGTTTGAACTAGATAACCCATCATGGAAAAGAGGGATCGCATCGGGAGGGGGACGGAACGTGATACGGATCTAGGCCTGCTAGTATGGCCCAGAATTGTGAATCGCTTCTTTAAGTAAGTAAAAAGTTTAAAAAATAGAGTCTACCAGATGGAGAACACGGGATTTGAAAGTGGCCTTTCGCTCCTAGAGAGCGATGAGCAAGGGCCCGAAGCCAAGCAGTTAGATCCTACGGTGGGACGTCTTCGTTTGACTGGGGGTCTGTGCAGAAAGTATGGGAAGGCGGATAGATTTAGAGAACTTGTGGATGCAGAGTCCCAGAGTGATGACAGACATGATAACCGAGAAAGATTGGAAGCTGAGGATCTTATCTGAGGAAGAACCCAGAGGCTTTCCAGAGTGGTGCTGAGCATAGAGGAAGAGGGGGTGGCGCGATAGAGGACCGAGACCTTGCCGCTTCCAGATGGAGAATCGCTTCCCCCGAGGAGGGATTAGAAGCTAAAAACAGAGTTTGTGGGGCTACCAAGGGAGGCGTAGAAGAGATCGCATGCCAGAGCCCCGGGAGCGAGTGGAACTGGAGCAGCGCAATAAAAGAGGGCTTCAGGGTTGTCCAGGTTCGGAGATGCAGGTTCGATGGGGTGTTGCACATGACTGGACCTCGGAATATGCTAACTGTGGATTCCCTTGAGTGAGACCTTAGACCAGGGGAACCTGATCTGCCGAGGCCAGAATGGGTGGATATCATCGAATTCTGGCTCCCCCAGATGGCCCAGAGGCTTTCTGGAAGAACCTGAATTGCAGGGGAAGAGGGGACGGCCTGAAAAGCAGAAGATTGGAAGGGCTGCCATTCCTCAGGGAAGAACTCAATGCAGGAGGAGGTGGTTCGCGCCAAGAAAAAATTATTCCACTCGGTGCCAAGGGAGAACTGTGGAGATCGGGAATTGTCCGTTCCCACTGCGCGTAAGATGCTACTGCCATTTGAGCATCCCTCCTAGGAGATCTCCGTGGGAGAGTAAAAAGGGCAACTTGCAATTTGGCCGCTAAGGATGTTGGACCCACCGGAATAGAAAGAGAATTGTAAAAGCGTTTGCGGAGATCGCTTCATTCGAGCACACGTCATGGCTTCCCCGACATAAAGGGTAAGACCTGGCCCCCCTGTTTGTTTCAAGCGATCTAAATTTGCCGCTACGTTATGGGCCTCAACTTCAATTGTTCCTTCTATGGAAGCTATGGCTGAGGAAGGCTAACGCCAGTGTCACACCCCTCATCTCCAGAACATTGATATGCTAGGAGGTCCCCAGTCGCTCCACTGCTTTGTTTGTGAAAATGCGTAGATGCCACCTTAGCTGGATAAACCGCGGTCAAAGATGAAAGGGGAGATGTGACAAAAGGGCGCCCCCAGCCATCCAATCACCCTCAGGCTGTTCTAAAGGGAAGCCTGGGGGTAAGCCTTGACCGATATGAACGGGATGACGCTGGTGGTGAAGTGCCAAGCTGGAAGAGAACTGCCCTGAACTGGTCGAAGTACCCGTGATGTGGTAGCACGAAATGAGCTGTCTATGAGGATGGCTCCGTGACTCTTCCCAGGCGATTCGAATTCTGGGTCAGTTGTGAGTCTCCTTAGGGTCTTGGTGTCTAACCTGGCAATGGATCTGGAATGGGATCAGCTGAGTAGGGGCCAGGGGAATTTTAAAGAACCTTATTGCGATACCCATCTGGGACTGGCTGGGGAAAGGGCTCCCTGCTAAAGAGATAGCATTCCTCGTTGGGGCAGCCCTGAAGCCAGTCATCCAGGTAAGGAGTCATTTGGCTTTTTTACAGCGGTGGGCTACAACCACTGAGGTATAATGGAGGACCTTTGGTTTTCGTGGTGAGACCAAAGAGAAGCGGATATCCTCCTGATATGCTTAGGCCCCCCATGTCCCCAGTTGAGCACATAATTCACCTGTCCATTTGCTGCAGGTCCCCCGACACAAGGTTCAGAGAATCCAGTGCCTCCAGCCCTTGGGAGACGGGATGCCCTTGTGACCACTGGAACTTCCTTTGGGGGGATGCCTGTCCGGGGACTGGACAGACTTAGCCTGTCCTCTCTCCCCATCTTCTGGCCCTCCCTTCTTCTGGCCCTTGCCTGCCCAGAGAGACGATCTGGGCTGGGGACGGCTGGATTAGAACTTGCTTTGCGGGAAGCGCCCCACCTTCGGTTAGCAGCGTCTGGATCGTAGGACCAAGAATGGGCAGAACTGATTTTGGTTTTGGGAACAGCTCCCAGATTGGAAGGGCTTGAAGATGGCTGCCGTTTTAACTCCGGCCTTAGGTGTTCCGTAATGTCCCTCGACTGCTCTCCTGAGGGTAGTAGCGGCATCTTTAGGGTTATAGATCGGCTGCCAGGAGTCGACAATGGGACCTGAAAGCAACCCATCGTCTGGCGCGGCGGCTGGTATCCTCCTCCTTGCCATCGAAGGTCGAAGGTCTGTTTTGTCGACAAGCCGCCTGCTGCGAATAATAGTCGCCATGTTACAGAGCGCGACGTATGGATAGTCGCTCTTCCGCCCTTTCGCTCTTTCCCTTTGCGAAGCTGCCAACCGCGCAGTCCACCACCCGCACCAAGACCTAATGACTCCTGGGTATCCAGTGGATTTGAAGGCTGTCAACATGGCGTCTACCAACGCGAGCGCTGGGCTGTCCAGCACAACTGGCAATTTTCACCGGATCCTGTCTCGCCCTTTGGGAATCCACCAGGGTGCCTGATAGTCCCCGTTCCACACTTGGAAGTCAGGAGGTCCACCAGGGAGTCGGCAGCCGTCCCACCCATCCGGTAATTCTCGCTCCTAAAATTGTTCAATTGAACACGGACTGCCTCTCTTTGCCGCCGCCGCCGGCATCCATTCCACCCGCATCCCCAGACCATGATTTCTCCAAAGGAGAGCCCCCTCGTGATCTTGGGGGCCTTTCCTTCCAAGCACGGTGCCGAGGGGCACCTCCTGCTTAAGCTGTGCAGAATTCCACCTGCCAACGCCTTAATCGCCCCAGCGTGTGCCTCCGCACGTTCGCGTGCTCCGCCATATTCCCAGGGCTGCTTGGGTATCGAAATCTCAGCCTGTCCCAAGCTGTGCCTTGTGACCCCTGACAGCTGGTTCCAGTCCGGCGGAAAACTCGGAAGTGCTGTCCTTGCCGATACAGATGGAAGCCCTCTCTCCAGATGCCGGGGAGGGAGCGGCCTCATGGGGTCTCGATGCTGTCGGCATCCCTCCACTGGGAGGCTCGGATCCGAGACCACGACTCTCCCCCCTCGGATCCGGCCGCCCAACTAGGCCGGACCTCGAGCCGGCAAAGGGCACTGCGGATCCAAACCAACACGGGGCTCCGAGAGAACAGATCTGATCCCAACAAGCCAAGTGCCCTTGGAGGCCAGTCCCCACCACCATCGAGCCGGATCCTCAGGAGCAAGCTGTGCCCCTGCCCGGAGTCCCCCAGGAGCCCCAGGCTCAAGAGCCTGCAACCCAGTGCCTAGAGCTCGAGCAGCTAAAGCATCCAGAGGCACTCCTCACTTGCATTGGGGGCTGATGAATGACGCGCATCTTACTTCCGGGATCGTCCGCCTGATGGCTGGCAAGGATTAGGATTTCAGAAGAGAGGCCACCAAGAGAGGCGCCGTGAAGCCTCCAAGAGAGTCACCTCCTTAGGTCGGAGCCGAGCGAAGCCTGGACCGAGTTGAGAGTAGAGATCCCGGAAGAGAAGAGGCCAAAGCGGCGGCGCGGGGCGAGTGACCGCACGGCCGCCTGCCAGGTTCCGTCCTTCTTCTTTTCCTCCTTCTCAGCTTCCTCCTCCCCGAAGGTGAAGTGAGAGTGTGAGGGGAGGAAAGAGACAGCAAGTAGAGCAGGGAGAGTAAATTCACGGGGGCGGAGGGGCCTACGAAGTCTGGGCAAGAAAAGTCCCGCCCCGAGTCCCCTCCCGCCTCTCCGCAACCCATGCCTCCTTCCCTGCACAGATTGGAATGGTGGAATATCCAGAGCAGAAGTGATCAAGGCATCGACATGGCAGTGGCCACCAAAGCAGGGGATAAAGCTTTATGGAGCTTTTCGAGTATATCTAAGAATATCTTCTCGAATCTTTTTTTTTTTTTTTTTTTCATTTTTTTTTTTTTTTAACACAAAAAAAACAAAAACTACAGAGACACAACACAAACTACAGAGACTAAATAGCCCCAAATACACCGCACACATGGAGGAGGGAGGGGAGGGAGGGAATTACTTTAAATTACCAAAAATAGTTTAAAAGAAGGGGAACCTAACCTAACACTTATAAATATACAACTTAAAGATCGAAAAAAAACTTTATAAATAACAAGAGATTCTACTTAGCTGTAGGAGTCAAATCAAGATTGTCACCATGAACACGTGCAACCAGGATTCGAGGTCGCTGGGAGAGCAGAGGGTATTATGTGGGGAGGAGAGGGTAGGAGCTCGATCCCATGCTGGATAAACCATGCCGGTTCGGATCCGATATCGGATCCATACCCCACAGGTTGCTGACAAATGAATCTCCTACTTCAGATGCATTGTTTTTCCTGTTGTTAACCAGTGCGGTTTGTGTTCGGGGTGCACATATAAATAGTTCTTACTCATGGTTAAGTCCTAGTGCAAAGAAGTTAATACTTTAAGCCAAAAGTTAGGTACTGCATCTGGGCCTGGGGTTTTCCAGTTAGAGGCTTTTCTCAACTTTGTTTCAATCTCTCTGGCTGTTATTTCATCCCATTTCATATCCTGTACCTTTAAACTTCTTATTCTTTTTTTACTTCTATCCATTTAGCATATTTGTTATGTTCCACAGGATCTTTATAGATACTTCTCCAAAATGCATCTACTTCCTCTGTTTTTGGCGGTCTTTCAATTCCTTTTACCTTATTTACAATTCTCTATAAAACTTTTTCGGGTCATCAATATATTTCTTATTTTGTGCTTTTCCCTTATATTTATCTTCATATCTTCTAAGTGTTTCCACCTGTTTTGAAATTTTTAGTTTATCTCCAATAGTAATAATTGCAGACAAATTGAGCAGATGCATTCTCCTACCTCATGAATGGTCCCTCAATCCTGTCATAGTGGCGAAGATCTTCAGTCACTGGGGCCAGCCTTGCTGTGATCTGTTTGCATCCCCCGCAAATCACAAATGCAGCAGCTTCTTTGCCCTAATTCCCCCACAGGGGAAGTCCCCAAGGGATGCTTTGTGCATGATTGGCCCACGGGACTTCTTTATGCTTACCCACCCCTTCCTCTGATCCCATAATTTTTAAAGAAGGCTCTTCAGTTGAAAGGCAGAGTAATCCTCATTGCACTCTACTGGCCCTGACAAATTTGGTTTCCCTTTCTTTGGCCTCACTTAGTACATCAACCATGGATTCTGGATCCAACTCTGGAATAGCTGTCGCACCCACAAGGGTTGATATATCCGAACATATCAAGCCTCAAGCTGACAGCTTGGTTCCTCCACTTCCAGTAATTTCCAGGCAAAGCAATCTAGCCTCCCCTGTCCGCCACATTCTTCTGGCTTCCCTTAAACCATTCACCAGGAAACTTTATCTAAGCAAGTAGAAAAGATTCATAATTTGGTCTCATAAAAAGGGAGTGAAGCCTTTTTTGGCTCTTCTTTCTATGGTGTTAGAAATAATCTCCTTCATTCAGGAGCCGCAGCTTCAACTATTCGAGTACACTTGGCAGCAGTCTCCAATTTCCATAATGGTTTCAAGGACTCTTCCTTGATTTTACACCACCTCTGTAAAACCTTTTTGAAAGGTATTACACACATTAGCCCCCCCCCCCTTCAAACAGCTAATCGAGCCCTGGAGTTTGACATTGGTTCTACTATCCTTGACTCATGCCCGCTTTGAATCTGCTGTCAGTTGCGATCTGAAGTTCTTATTCTGGAAAACTTTTTTCTTGGTGGCCATTACTTCAGCAAGACGAATTTCTGAGTTGCAAGCTTTATGCATAAAACATTCTTGCATAGTGTTCCATAAGGACAGAGTATCACTCCGGACTAATCCCTCCTTTTTAGCAACGTTATTTCTGACTTGACTATTAATTAAATGATTGATCTACCAGTTCTCTTTCCACATTTTGCTAATAAAGGAGAATATTCACTACATTTGCTTGGCGTGCATAGACAATTGCATTTTTATCTTGACAGAACTATATCATTATGGAAATCTGACCAGTTATTTGTATCATTCTCAGGACCAAGATTGGGAAGACCTGTTTCCATAGTTACTTTATCTAAATGGTTGAGAGATTGCATTTGCTTTATTTATCAACAGAACAAAGCTTCCCTACCATCTAAAGTCAAAGCGCATTCAACCAGATTGGTTGCAATGTCTGTTGCCTTCCATGCAAGGGCTTCCATGCATGACATTTGTGCAGCAGCAACATGGCCATTCCTCAGCTTTATCATGCATTACAAATTGGACATGGTCTCCGGGAGAGAGCTTTCTTTGGTTCAGTGGTATTCAGGAATATCCTTCCACATGGTCTCCCAGGAAACAAAGTAGCTAGGGACTCTGTCCCATCAATAAGGAATGAATGAAGATTAACAACATCAGATAAAGAAGTTATGTCCTTACCATAATGTTCCATCTGTGTTGTTGATCTTCATTCATTCATTACAACCCACCCGCCATCCCCCTCCAAAAACTCCTGGAGGTTTGGATATGGTCCTAGCCTAGGATAGGAAAGTTGCTCAAATAAAGCATCTGCTTTCTTTCTTTCTTTCTTACGGGCAAACTCGATTTGAGGTAATGTAGAGAGGGGCACTATGGGTAAAAGCTTAGCTCGAGAGATTTTTAGCTGGCATGAGCTTGTTATAACAGCCGATTTAGTTCCTAGGATGTCCATCAGTAATAAATGAATGAAGATCAACAACACAGATGGAACGTTATGGTAAGAACATAACTTCTTTTTTTTTCTACCAGAACCATGGCAACTGCAGCAGTGATCTAATGTTGAATATAGTACAGTTGTGCAAGTAAGCTTGCATAACAGTTGGTATATATTGTCTTCCTTTTTTGAGCAAAATGCTCTGAAGCTTTTGTTGTTCTATGACTGCCTTTTATATTGATCTCTGCTCAAGCTCATGACAGTTGGAGCCTGTGGAAGGCAATCAGAAGCTTTGAAAAGCTAACTGTTTGGTCATATCCTGTGCAGGATATAACCCTAATAACTGAAACTGCTGCAAGAGTGATGTATTAGCAGTGTATAATAATATTTTACAATGAACTGTTAAAAAAACACTGTTAAGAATATTAAGTATAGTAGAGTAGAGAAAGGGCTAGGTAATACTGCTTTTGCACTTTTGTCATTGGATGGGACACTGGGCTACTTGGCTGTAGGTAGAGGAGTTACATTCAGAACAGTTGGATGAGATTTGCAAAATTTACAAGGTAAGCATTAATAACTGGCTGCTCTTGTAATGTAAACTGTAACCTTTGCAGAGACCAAGGAAGTATGAAAAAAGGAAACAAGGTTATTTATATGAGCAAAATGTGTATACAACTTTCTTTAGGAAGGAATTTTTTTATACATGGTTAGATAGGCTGTTTGATAACTGCTAACTAGATTTAAAGAGTGACTTAATAATTTTTTTCTAGGTGAACTAAAGTCATTGTGACCCTTTATGATGATGAAGCATATTTCAGTAATTTATTTTTTAAATTATTTTAGTTCCATTTTACTTTGTAGCAGCTAGCCATGTTCAACTGTATTCACATTAATTAATGAACTCTGAAAGGTTCCCTGGGCTAGATGACATCTTCTGAAGAAAGGAAGTACCACTGGGTGAAAATAATTCCTGTTCTGTATTTTTTCATTTGTACTGAATTCCACTGAGTTTTTTTAACATTGATTTTGAGTACAAAATTGATATAGAAGTAGACTCTGATGATGGTGATGTAGCTTTTGCAGTGTTTTCAACAAATTATTTGATTTTGGAAATATTCATCCATATGTATGTAAACATATAGAATCACAAGATGAAAGTACTGTGAATGTACCTGAATGCAAAACTGCAAATACTCATGAAGGTCATGTTGTCATCACTGCTTTATGAGTCTTTGATAATAAATGTTTTTATAAAGGCTCTGTATATTAAATAGTACACAGTGCTTCTTAGGAAGTGGTTGTCTTTGATAATAAAAGTTTTTATAAAATCTTTGTATATTAAATAGTACACAGTGCTGCTTAGGAAGTGGTTGTCACTTTTTGTTACATCAGTGTCCAGCAGTGCTTTTGTATGGGTACAATACTGCTGGTATGGTATGGTATGGTATGGTATGGTATGGTATGGGGTGGGATGCATTGGTATGATGCTGCATGAGATGATGTTTTTTTTCAGTTAAGAGAAGTTACATTGTGTGTAAGAGATGGAATTATTTTTTTTTTATCCCACCTCCTCACAAGACCGAGCCCAGTGGCTCCTCTCCCTGCATCATATCAGCCCACTCATTCTGCATTCACAAGAGCCAGGGATTCCCAGCTGAGGCAAAAGCCCTACATACCATCTTTTCCTGGCCAGGAAGCCTCTATGAGCTCATTCGCTCCGTCGGTTGTAAGACATTGGTCAGCTTTTTTTGTTGGGCTTGTGTGGTGACTTCCCCTCTCCACCAACAGAGCATCCCCTTCTGCAGTCACTCTTCCAAGCCCAACTATAGCTGCTGTCTGTAAGGAAACGTGCCTCTGCACATTGAATTCCACTCAACTCACAGTGGAACTTGCACATGTCAGTGCAGGCTTGATAGACTTGAGTTCCATTGGTGAGCCAGAGCTGCCACCACAGGAAGAGTGAGCCAGTGGAGGTTGCTCACACCCTTCCTCCCCATCCATCTCCTGCAGATGTCCAAGCTGCTATTCTAAATCGGGTTGTCTGTGGCATAGGAGTTTATCCCTCTATGACACAGAATAGCTATAGGTGTAAGTATATTTTATACTTGAATAGATGTATACATAAACCTGTCCTAAAACAGTTTTTTTTTTTGAAGATACTGACATGTCTACCAACTAAAAGCAATGGTGATGCAGAATAAATAAAATTCTTCCTCAAAGAAAGAGCTTTCTTGGTGTTCTGTTATGTTACTATTAATCTATTAATATTTTAGCTTTAGTAGGGAATGGTGAGTATTAACTAGTCAGTTTCTTAGTGTAGACATAATGTATTACTGTATTTCTTTAGTGTACTGTCCTTTTTTATGTAATAAAATTTTGGTGAACAATGGTGACTGCTGACTTCAAAGCAGGGTGGAGCTGCAAGAGGCATGAAGTGAATGGGTCTAATTGTAATGGAGTGGGACTGTGGTACCGTAAACAGGTAGTGTGGTCTTAACTAACATCTTTTCAGTTTCAGAAATATAAAAGATTCTGCACCAGGGTAGGATGAATGCTTGCTCTTCCTTTTTGTAGTTCTGTAATGGCTTGAAGTTCAGACCTCCCAACACAAAGTCCTGTTGCACATGGTTATGGCGAATGCTTTGCAGTTATTTTCATAATGCTGAAATACCAGTGCCCCCAAAAGAGAAACACACACACACACACACACACACACACACACACACACACACACACACACACACACACACGCACACTGAGACCTGGGTGTTAATACAGCTGTAAGTTGTATGACGCTTCACTTTTCCTTGTACTATGAAATGTATAAGGCCCTTTTTCTAGATTGCAAGAACTACACAATGAAAAATAAGCAGATTAACAGCTACAGTAGTAAAGTAAAATTATTTTATTTATTTATTTTATTTTTATTTTACATTTGTTAACCGGGAAAGTCTGACTGGATACATGTCCATTTTCAGTGGAGGCCCAGGAAGAAATCTCCACATGTACAAAACGATGACGGTCAATATTCATGGTTACATTAAAATATTTAAAATCTTAAAATTTCAGTAGGAGGTTATATATATATACATGGTTACGTTGAAGTTTAAGATCATTGTAGGTTTATAGTATTACATATGTACAGCAATCATAGCAAAGCTTTTGAGTGTATAGAATGGCATGATACTTAGATTGATGTCATGAGTGACTACCCGGAGAAAAAAGGCAGTTAGTGAGAAAAAGGTGTTTAGCTAAGAGGAGAGTTCTTGGAAATTAGATGTAGAAGGGTTTAAGACATTTGTAGAAAAGCTAGGATAATAGGATACAAAAGAGGAGGTAAAGACAAGGGATTAAAATGGTTAGCATAGGGAGTTAGAAACACAGCATTCTAAAGTTGAGCATGGGAAGTTAGGTTAGATTTATTGAATGTTGTTCTGAAGGTTATAGAGAAGTAAATATAATTAGGGTTTGTTTAGGTAGAAGGTTTATTCCTAATTGCACCATTTACCTTCAAGAGTTACATGTATGTCGAGTTAGCCTGGGTCTAGACATGGACATAGCCAATTCTTGTTTAGGTGACGCTTTAGGGATGTTTTGAATTGGGGTAAGGAGGCTATAGTGGTAAGATATGGGTGGAGTGCGTTCCGTTTCTTACCAGCTGAGTAGGAGAGAAGTGATTCTACAGCTGAGTTGTTGGCTTTGGCAGATTGAACTTGCATTTTGTTAGATGAAAATCCATGAACATTAATAATTAAAATGATAAAACCGCATGCCAGACCAGGATTTCATAGTGAATAAGTTTCTGCAAAGTGTGTCACTTTCAGTGTAGTTAAAAAAAACAGTGAGTTAGATGCACTGCATTGTCTAACATTCCATCATTTGCATGTGGATACAATTAAAAATGAATATAATGTTATCGTTTCCTAAACTGCCATAACTATACTTCAGGCGTGTTTTTATATCTTGATATGTAACTGTATGTATTACTGGTAGTTGCTGATGCAGTTATTACCATTTCTCAGATTTGCATGCTTATATCAAAATGTATACCTCAGTTAGAATCAAGAAACTAAACCAACTAGGATATCAATAGTAAAACCACAGACTGTTGATTGTGAAGGTATATGATACAGGGGATGACCTGTAAGTCAGCTGCAATGCATAATTTTCTTGGTATAAAGATATATTAATAAACTATAACTTAGTCTGAAAGCAACTTTTTTTGCCTCATAAAAGTATGTCATTGTTATTGAAAGACTACTTGTGTAGTAATTAAGCACTGTTGTTTTACTATGCTACAAGAAAACTGCTCCATTTTAATATATACATAGATAACAAAAGAAATACTTAATGCTCCTACACTGTAAACCAAAAAAGCAGTTCATTCATTTAAATTCTGTATATGCATATCTTATTATGGAAACAGTAGAAACATTTATAAATACTAAATAAATATCTATAGAAATGTTTCTGAAAAAAAAAGTGACTGAATAGATATTCTTAAAACAAACTGCATAAACTTCACAAACAACAGTCATGTTGTAATGCTATTTTTATAATGGAAAACCACTACAACATTCAAACTATTGTTAAAATAACAGTTATCTGGACAGATTAGCTATCTATACAGTTGACCTTCTGTGAAATGTGTCCATTTCATCCAATAAAGCATCTTACTAATGCACGCTTACCCTAACCTCAGCCCTGGCTTTAACCTTACACTTTACTTTGAAAAAAAAAAATCTTTCCTTAACACTATCACAACACATGACAGGTTCATACACTAAAACTGCAAAAGCAAACATGTACAACACTGAAGCTAACACCTTACTTAACCCTTACTGTAACCCTAACCCACCAACACATGCACAAAAACATTTACCTGTGTCTGCATTATTAACTGTCTGCAGTATGATACTGCAATTCACACTGCCTGCATTCTGAACTGTCAGTATATTGTATTATTGTACTGTGTGTTTTTACTGAATAGTATGGAATAGTACATCTGATTTTATTCCTTGAATATGTGTGTGTGTATGTATGTGTGTATATATATATATATATATATATATATATATATATATATATATATATATACACACACACACACACACACACATATATATATATATATATATATATATATATATATATATATGCATATACATGTATAGAGTGTGTGTGTGTGTGTTGGTTATAGCTTTGATGTTCTTTAATTGCACCATAAGCAACTACATAACATGTTGATATACTACACTTTCAATACCAGTATTTAAAGCTTCAAAATGCTTGTAGTGCAGTATAGAGAGGAAGAGGTGCTGATTTATTTTTGTTCTGGCTGTTGGGACTGTGTGATTGCCACCTTCTGTCCATTTTTAAGGATTATGCTTTGACAAGACATGTATTAGATTTGAGTGCCTCACACAATTATGCTTTCCACTGTCCTTAGGATGTATAAGTATGCCAGTTTTAAAACACAAGGAATGTACTCTACTACACATAGTACTACCATAATTTTCCAGAATGTCGGTAGAGTTTAAAATACCTGTTTTAAGAAAAGTACTTTTGCTACCTTAATTTAAAGCTTTGAGTATGGAGATTTTGCCAAATCCCATGCTGCTAACAAAAATAGATTGTATTTGCAAAACTTTCCACATTTAAAATATCATTACTAAAACTAAACAATTAATTAGATAGCCTTTCGTAGCACCTAAATAGTATACATTTTCTTTCATAAAATGTTCTTGTCTGTTCAGTAAAATTTACAGCACTACTTATGCAGATGATTAGGTAACGTGACTTTTCTGGCCCAAGAGGTTAGCATTAGGTATTATAATTTTAGTAGTGTGATGGCATGAGACGGTAGAAGAATATATGTTAAGGAATAATGTAAGAAAATACTGAGATGGTGAGATTACTATAGTGCATAAGCTCTGAAGTCAGTAGTGTAGCACTGGTGAACACTAGCAACAAAAGTGAGAGTAAGCAAAAGGTATAATCATTCTTTTAGGCCCCCATCCCTTGCAACTATCATCATCCATTCCCTGGTGTCCTATAACAGGAGGATTGGGAGGCAAGAGACAGAAACTGTGATTATAATCTAGTGGGGGTGAAAGGAGCTTTTTTCCTATATATTCTGCTGTCACCTCCCCCTTTGGTTAAAAAGAAATAGTATAGTGCCTGATCTGATGGCCCCATTGCAATTAACTTCTCCTACACATGCAATTAACTTCTCCTACACACCCTAGATTTTTAACTAACGTGCATGTGTACTAAGTGGTGGACTTACGGTCCACATTTATAGGCCCTTCAGTATCTGTACTTCCCTCAGGTGGAGCTCTTATAGGTTCATTGGTACTTTATAGGCTGTTGATGTGTTGAGGGTCTTAGGAAGTCTAGTCTTACATTCCCATGGTGTTTTTTTGACCCTTGTGTTTTGTGTAACCCAGAGGCAAGCAGTTTTGACCCTTGTGTTTTGTGTAACCCAGAGGCAAGCAGTTTTGACCCTTGTGTTTTGTGTAACCCAGAGGCAAGCAGAACAGGGATTTGTTTGCATATTTACTTGTTGCCTCTATCTATAGGAGACATGGGTGTTAAACAGGGGGGGGGGGGGTGAATTTGCAGTTTCCTATCCAGTCAACCAAATTATATTTGAGCAGAGTAAGAGAAGTAATTTGGTTTATTGTGTAGTACAGTACGATTCCATAACCGTGGTATTCTTTGTCACAGATAATTCTCTCTTTCCAACATGTCCTATATGTGTTGCAGAAGAGCTTGAGATCCCTCGATTGGTGTTCATACTACCACTGGACTTGCAAATGTGTAATAGGTCAGACAGGGTAGGCTTTATATGCAAGCTAGGGGTTGCCTTTTTCATTCTGCATGATACCAAGAAGAGGGACAAATGAGATGGACTGCATAATTTATATTACTTATGTCCTTGATTTTTAGTAGGAAAGTTTTGCAGGCTTTCCAGTTGTAAGAAGTGTTTGGACAGATACTTACAGAAATGGGTGTTATGCTCATTGACTGGCCGAATGACAGCTGAGTACAGTCGAATGATTATATCCCTTGACCTGGATGTCAGATATAAGCTGTGGGAAGGAAATGACTTCCTTACAGTAGTCGGTATGTGGTAGTCAGAGGACAGTTCATGGTCTGTCTAGGTTCCCAGATCACTGACTATAGGATCATCTTTCAGGGAGGGGGGGTATTGTTACAAGGCAAGTCATGCTTGCCAAAGAATAGTATTATACATTTCATGACATTTAGTTTAATCCATGGTTTTGACATCAGCTACTTATTTAGCAATGGCATTCTTGGAGGCTCTTGGTATCCTCTGCAGAGTTAATGATGACACCAAGTTTACAGAAATCTGCAAACTTGGTCAACTATAAACCCTTAATATTTGCTTTGACATATGAGAAGTAAATGCCAAAGAGGATTGGCCCATGGACTGGACCCTGGGGTATGCCATTAGTAACAGGTCTCTCTGAGGATGCAGATCCACCCACTGTTATTTCCTGCATTCTGTTTGTTGGTCAGTTAGCTATCCAATGAATTACACAGAGATTTACATTTAGTAGGAGAGCTTATCAATGATACCTGAATGTGGGACACCTTCCCACCAGGATGAGTGTGCTAGCAGCAGCTTCTCCCCTAATTCCTCCCCTCTTAACCTTTAAACCCTCTAGGCTAGAAATCAAACTTACATCATTTGGATGTAGTCAGGGCCTCATTCTTTTACACCATGAAGACAGCTAGATTAACCAAGATTTTGAGTTGGATCTCGGCGTTTTGCAGTGAGCAGTAAAAATGAGTCATAACTGTCCTTACATGATATTAGTCTCAGTGTTTTTGTTTCAGTTAAACACTTTCTGTTAGGTGTAAGAGTTTTCTTTTATGTACTACAGATTGCATAACTGCACTTAGTTTTTTTTTTGGCTGCACTTGTGGGTTATGTCTTGTACGTCAGGATAATAAATAAAGTCCAAAGAAACTCAAGAGGAAACACCATCTAAAGCGAAGGAGACTTTTATTACATGTAACACAGACAGATAAAAACCCAGCTGAATGTTGGAGATCTGCAGCCTCTGATGTATGCATTTATAGGTGCTCACATTTTACTTGCAGGTGTAGATGTAGACCTGCTTTGGGGCAGTTTCTGTTCCTTAAAGTGGTTTTTATTTAGATATGTAGTTATTTTACACATGTTTCTTATACACATTAGCTAGCTGAAAAAAATGAAAATTTTAAACTGGAAAATCATTCTGGAATTAAATATGTCTTACTTTTTATGTCTTTTAATAGCTTTCCAGATTCATGTTTGAGGGTCGTGAAATAAAACTAATTATGACATGTGCTGCATTTATTACAATGAATCCTGGGTATGCCGGAAGGACAGAATTACCAGATAATCTTAAGGCCCTTTTCAGACCAATTGCAATGATGGTTCCAAACTATGCACTTATTGCAGAGGTAAATTAGAGTATTTGATGTTGATGTCGTGTAATGATGATGAGGCTCATGGTAGTGGCTGTGATAATAACTGTGTATGAGCATACAGTCAGTTTTATGTCATTTTTATGTTATAGTAGTGTAAATAAATACACGGATAAATATGAAACTGTGGAATATGAAATTTGTGTGCACTGATTTTTGCCAAAGTGATAAATCTCTTGGGTTCTCTCCTTGTTCCTATGAGCATTCATATTTGTTACCAGAGAAATTGGTAAGTATTTAAAGACAAACATTCTGCATGGTAGCTGCAGCCTTGTTGGCAATGTCAGGAGTTTAATCTAGGGCCGAATTCTGAAAACCTTGTCACATTAAGGTAAGTGAATCTGTGTGATGAGTGGTGGCAATAAGGGTGTGTGGGATTCAGAAAACTCAAAAACGTGACACAGTCAGCTGAAAAACATGGTCAGCCATGTTATATGCTAATGACCACATAATGAAGTGCTGCATATGCAGACAGGGTAAAGTAGTGTACAATGTCAGTGACTGATGCAGCTGTTATAAACATGTGTGTGCAAGAGGCTTTTATAGCATCTGCTGTATCCAGTGGTGAGTAACGTCACCCACCCCTGAGGTACCTGGTTATAAAACCTCGCTTAACATTTCATACTCTCCATGACAATGACATAGTTGGACCATTACTATCTAGACAGTGACACCATGTAACAGACTGTGGACATGTGTTGGCCTCACTTGCAGCCCCATGAGAGTCGTAGAGTACCTATTCCAGTGGATACAAAGGTATGTGTCACTTTACATACATTAACTACATCCCCTTTGGAGTCATGGAGTACCTATCTCAGTGTATACAAAGGTATGTGTGCCTTTACTTATATTAGCTACAGGGACCTTTCAGCCACCTACTGGGGACAAAGTGGGAGATACTCAGGTATCTGCCTCAAGAATACTCCATCATTTACTCTATGCAATGCTTAATCATGTGGGGAAGCATATGCGGTTCCCGTATACCTCAGTAGAGAGAGCCATTATAATGTAGGACTTTTATGCTGTAGCCACTTTTTCCTGAGACACTGTGGCCATGGACTTTACCACAGAGTGAAATATGAAGGAGGTACATTAATTGCTAAGGATATCACTGAATTAACCACCAAGTGGTCTATAATGCACAAAGTATCATCTGCATTATGTGTGCAGGTCACCCAGGCAATTTTCACAATTCCCACATATGGCACACATGTGATCTTTACCAATTATTTGCAATGCGTGACCCACAGGGACATCTTGTGGGTGATGCTGGATATTCCCTGGAATCCTGACTCATTACACCAATCAGAAATCTATATAACTGACCATGGGTACATTCATGCCTTATTACAAACCAGAATCATTATAGAGTATGTGTCTGGGCTGCTGAAGTCTCAGTTTTGCTGTCCAGATGCATCCTGTGGTGCCCTTCTATATGACCCTGCCATATGTGACAAAATACTGACTGTTTGCACTATGTTGCATAATAGTATACTTGAGAAGCAGTTACAGCAGGGTAACTACTTGTAGGGACCACATTTCCCAGTTCCCAAGCAGTGGTAGCTGAGACAGATGAGAAGTAAGAGGAGAAGCCAGCAGCAGGGGATGACCATGCCAGGTGAATGCAGTCACATTACACTATGACACTAGCAAAGTGGTAGTTGACTGCACATAGCATTACAATATAACTTTACAAGAGTTAGGAGGATAAACAACAGTAGAAGTAATGCATGCAAAAATACCAGCCATTGCTTACCCATGTATAGGCTGGCCATGCTGTGCATCAGACACAAGCTACCCAAGTAACAATGTACAAAGGGCACAACACAATTGTTATCATTTGCACAGGTGGAGAAAGGAGTACAGGAGTGCATATCATTCCAAAGAAGTATATGGGTGTGAGTACTGAGGAGTACTGACAGAAATTTGTAATCATTCTTATGGGAGTGTGATAACTGCATTAGATGGCAGTTAATGTGTAGAATGGCTGGTGTCAATGGATGTGTGGGATGAACTGGGAGCTGTGAGTGTGTGTGTGTGTGTGTGTGTGTGTGTGTGTGTGTGTGTGTGTGTGTGTGTGTGTGTGTGTGTATGTGTGCAGGAGCATAGCCTTAGCATGTGGTACAGCGACACCCTTTAGCCTACAGGACAGGTTGAGGGTATGCATGATAGAAGGTTCAACTTCCTGTGCATACCATTGCTCAGAAGAGTTGGCTCTGTCAGGAATTGCACTGAAAATATCATGACCTAGGCTAGAAGCTGGTGTGATACCAGAATATGAACGACATCTGCTGGAGGATTTGCCAGCATGATAATGGAACACCCTCTCCTGGTTGTAGACACATCCACAACTGATGTTGCTGTGGAAGTGCTAGTATAGTGGGAGCAGGATATTACCCATTTATGGCCAGGTTGGCTAACATTCATGGATGTAGCAAATGCCTGGCAGTGAGGATGACTCCTTGCCCCTGAAGATGACCCAAAGAAGACACTGCACGGTCCAATATATGATTCATTGTATCCAGAAAATCACATATATGGGTTTTGCAGTCTCTCAGGTCAGCAGGTACAGCCTGGCACACACTCATTACCTCTGCCATGGCTCTGGTGGAACTAGGTTGTGCATTTATGCTGACCCTGCACATACATGGGGGGGAGGTAATCATACCTAAGATGAGTAACATTACCAAACCCTCTTATGTGGACCCCCTGCCCCTAAGTGCTAAGAGCAGATTGATAAATCTCTATATTGGGATGAGCATACCTCCCTGATTTATAGCGTCCCAATCAACCTGTCCACTCTCAGTAGGGATTGCCTCCTGGGTTTGCAGAGGCATGGAGACTGTGTCCATACTGTGAGTATGGAATATAGGGATCACACTCCTGGAGTCCAACACACACTCTGCATCCCCTGGCTATGCCAACTCATCCCCACCATCATTATCAGAGGCTACAGATACTTCAACATCAGACAGTGGCAGTTCCACAGTCCTGGTGTCCATAATGAATCATGTGAATACACCAAAGCAAACAAAATCCAGTGTAGGTAGGACACAGTGCCACAGCTACACATGCATCCGATATCCTTACAACCATAAAAATATATCAAGTAATAACACTGCCCATACCTTGTACAGATAGATGTTAAGCTTGGATGCCAGATGTATCTTTATGCCAGATGGTAGACAGCTATTATAAACTGTAATGTGACTAAGAGGTAAGAATGGGTTACAGATATTGATACTAGAACTACATACCTGGGGCATCTTCAGTTGAAAATCTCTGGGGCTTCTGCAGGTCTTTCTGACATCCAGCACCATACTGTGGGACTTTGTGGAGGTGGTACCACTTTTAAGTGAGGCCAGAAATTATCCTTTATCTATAAGGTGTGGTTCAGTAAACAGCCCTCTACCTGTTGCTGTTCATCCCCATGCAAGGGATTCTGCTTTGCGAGTGGCAGAACAGATATTATCAGTCACCCTGCAATGGTCATATTGTAATTATAATCATGGCCACCCACAACACTAATGTTGAGAAGTTCATGCCATACAGTCATAGAAGGACTGGTTAGCAGAATGGACTACAAAGAACAATGCATGGAAGGCCTGTAGTACTGACTCATTTTCAGCATCTGTAAACTTGGATTTGCTGGTAGGTCTTTGAAATCCTAACACTAATACTATACTGTGCTTTAGTTGGACCTGACACTAACATAAATATATTCACAAACAGTCTTTATGTGAATATCTGGCATGTATGTGTGACGAGCACAATCCATGTCCCCCAAAACACTAGCACATAACTGCAATTTAACAAGCACACAACCTGACAAGCGCATGAGCATTACAATATAAGTGGTACAGAGGTTGTGGTTTATCACATATGTGTAAGGCACAAAAAAGTACAATGGTGTATGGCAGAGTACTCTTGCTATAACCTACTGTAACAGGCCTGCATGTTAATACATTCATAGCACTTGCAATGAACACTTTAAGAGAGTTTAGCCCAGTATACATTTCAAAGCACTGACAAACTGACATTACCTTTAGGCCTTACATTATATAACTCACAAAAGCTACAATTGGACAAATAAATAAATGTGTACTTTTCATATGTAAGCAGTTATCTTACTTAGCAACAAATGTTTGATCAAATGCAGGAGTCAAAGACCATTTGCTGCTGTTTTCTTCTATAGCATGGTGAAGATCTATGCTTCTTATCATACTTATATTCTTCCATCTGAGCTTGATTTTGCTAACTGTGGCCTATTTCACTATTGTTGCTGAATCACTGAGTTTGTGCAATAAACAGACCTGATAAACATTGTGAAAACTGCTATGCAATGCGCTGTATACACCTGAGCACCTGTGGGCAGCTCTGTGCCAATGTGGGAAGCTATGTGAGGTTGGAAATAATAATACTAATAGTAATAATAATAATAATAATAATACCCCTTTGTTAAACAGGTAAGCCCACTGGACACACAGTCCCTTTTCAGGGGCAGTCTGGTTAAGTGACTTACTCAAGACCACACAGAAGGCAAATGAAGGCTGAAGAAATCATACCCTGCACCACAGGAACTATAGCATACAACCAAATACTGTTCCCCAGATAGCAGCTATTATTTTCATCCCATAATTAACCATTTGAAGATGGAGTGACTTTTGAACATGTATTCTCAGCAGCAAACAGAGGGATGGAGGACTCCCATGTTTCACACCTTAAAGTGCCATTGGAAGAATAATAATGGAGCACCTGTAGTTTAATACTTTTGTCATCCATCATGAAAATGAGATGCCCATTGGTGGCCGTCTTTGTACAGAAGTTGAGACATGCAACAATTGTTTTGGGCACAAGTTCAGTAGTACTGTTCCAGATATTTTTGAAGGTGAGGCTTATGGCTAGAGAAGGTGAGAATGGTGCTCCTTTTAGAGCACAGAGGTGGTGTGTGGAGAAATTTAAGAGTTTTCTGGTCATCCTCCATAAGCATTATACCCAAAGGTTCCTGCATCCCTTGAACAGTGCTATGTAAATAACATGCTACTGCATGCAACTATCCAATTTCTCATTATGCCCTGTGTATGTCTCTAGCCCCTGCAAAGATTGAAAGGAATAGGGAGATGTAGAAGCTCAGACTAGAGCATTTAAGAGAGCACAAAAAAGTATCCCTGATGTCATGAAAACTGTCTCGGTTTGCATAGCAGTAGTTGTAGCCATTGAAAATAATTATGTATAACATTTCTACAGCAGTGCCACATCTCTTATTATTGGTATAGCTCAAGGGTAGTAGTATGGCTGTGCAATATTAGAACTATATGTCTGTAGGTCTTCTTCTGTAGAGACTGACAAATGAATCATCAGATTAAGCATATGTACTCTGAAATTGTTAGGATGGCTGTGGGTTTAATCCACCCCATCCCCCAAAAATGCTATGTTGGCATGGCAATATATATATATATATATATATATATATATATATATATATATATATATATATATATATATATATATATATATATATATATGTCTACCTACTAATATTAGTGTACCACAACAGTATCCATATCGGTAATATACATAAGTAAAATTTTGATGGGCATTTCACAATGCACAGTAGATGTATCTGCCCCTTTTCTACCACATGTGCTGTACATATTTATTTTGTGCTTAGCATGTTTAATATGTATATGTACAGGTTTAGTATTGTCAGCAGTCATACAGCATCACTGCCCACAAGTAGTGCCATCAGTCTGCAAATGAGCTGACCTCCCCTTATATATGTGTGTTATGACACTTTTTAGTCTGTCTACTTCTCTGGGTCTCCCCTTACTAGGGAAATGAGGAGATACAGACACGTGGACTGGGATGAAGGGTCAACTTCATTGAGAGCATCCAAATTATAGTGCAGGTCCACAGCTCCCAGTCTGATGTTGTTAACACAGGTGCAAGTCAATATATCATGTTACTTTACTGTATTCCACCTCTTCTGTCTAAGTTTCACATTACTCTACATCCAGTATTGTCATACCACCTTCTGCACTGTGTTTTTCCACCCTGCTTTGGTGGGCAATTCACTTTGCACTCTTCTACCCATCTCTGTGGTTTCTGTTCCTGTAGTGAAAACTCTACTCCACCCTTAACCATGCATGATATTTTCTCCTTCGTAGTAAGATTTCTCTGCATATATGTTGCTGTGTATTTCATCAGTATTTTCAACATTGTTTTCCAGTCTGTGGGTGTGTGACCTCTTGATGACTACCAGAGATGCTCATAAACATACACTGTTTGCCTCAGCGGTTCATACTTTAACCTGGCCATGAGGTGATCTAACATGATCTGGCCATGAGTCTATGATGTGGCTGTGATGAGGATTTGTATACTTCTCAACTTCTTTGCTCAATAATTCTGGAAAAACCCAAAAAGAATGGGGATGGAGCAAAGGTCCAAAATCAGAAACAAATTTAAAATGTTCTAATTCACTTATATAGTTAATAGTTTTTGGGGTCTATATTATAACATCGAAGTTGCAAAACTTTGAATGTTATAATATTGAACCAACTACATCTAAGGATGAAAATAGTGAAGCCCCGGAACATTGAATACTTACCTAGGGCAAAATTTCAGTGGGCCATTCCGTGGCTTCACTATTTCCTCCACTGTGATGCGATAGTTATGGACCTTAGGGTTAGGGTGCGGGTTAAGGTAAGTGGATAGGTAGGAATGTATGTATGGTTTAGTGTAGGGTTAGAAGTAGGGTTTTATTAAGTGTATGTGTGTTTTAATTAGTTTGTTTGTGTATAGTTTTGTATGGGTAAGTGTGCAATAGTTACGGTCCTTATGGTTAGGGTGCAGGTTAAGGTTAGTGGATAGATAGGAATGTATGTACGGTTTAGTGTAGGGTTAGAAGTAGGGTTTTGTTAAGTGTATGTGTGTGGTTTATTTATTTTGGTGTGCTTGTGTTATGTGTATGTTTCACTGAACAGCAAATTTTTTCCCTGGGGAAAAAATTCACAATTCTGAGTGTTCGATGTTATCATATTTCAAAATTCCAAGTTCGAGCTTATGGTGTTCGATATTTTGGAAGTTCAAATATATGATATAGACCCAGTTTTTACATCAATATGCATTTTCTGAGCAATAGCAAGTATAATACTGAAATATCTGTCATTGCTGACTGATTGCAATCCTCAGAGATTTACCAAAATATCAAATATTTTACAAGGGGCAAGAGAAAAATGTGAGGCAAAATTTGGGATGTTCGGCAAAATCAGGAACAATTAAGAGGTATTACTGTGACCTAGATGACATGGGACTCAGTTATTGGCTTAGGCCCAGGAAGAGCCATCAGAGGGGTAAGTGTAAGTAGCCTTCATCAGCTTGCCTATCCCGAGGAAGGACTAAGGTTCTACCAACAGTCAAAGCATTCCCTGGTCAATAGGCATGTTTCATTTAGCAGCTGGGGGCATGGGTGAGTTGGTGTTGTGGGTGGTTAGGTATGCAGTGCCATATTCGCTCTCCCTATTAAGGGTGTTCCCTTCCCTGTATTCCTGAAAAACTCCCACCCATATCCACATGCATGATATTGGTCCCTCAGTTCTCATCTCCTTTTAAAGGAATAATGGCATCCGTAGAGATCATAGGCTGGAAAAGTTGTTCTGTCACTGAAGAAGGAAGCCTCCCTGTAAGGTTACGTCAAGGTTTGGCCAGTTCCCTCCCTACCACCCCATGGAGAAGGGATAGAGGGAGAATGAAGGGGTTGAAGAGAAATACAGCAGGATGTCAATGGCAAGCAGTTGAGGGGGCTAAATATAAATAAAAGTTGGAGTGGAGAGAATATATTTAAGAATATGCATAATTTAAAGTGCAGCTTTGTTGCAGTCAGATTCGAAGGTTTATTATTAATATAAATCAGAAGTGTGCACTTTTTTGTCATACCTGTTGATATTGTAAATTTATTCTGTTTGTGCCTGGTGAAGCATTCTAAATATGAAAGCTTGTGCAGTTTGTGAGGATTTTATTGATTATTGCTGTTAAATATGCTACAAAAAACACCCCAAGTGTTTTCTGGACTGAGTTATATAACTGTGTGTTATTGCCTAGTTTTATCCACCGAGATTTTGTTTTTTATTTTCATTTTTGCAGACAAGTTCCCACAAACAAATAATTAATCATTCTTCCACCTTGTTTATAAAGCTGAGCAATCAGCATTTTTCTGTACTGTATTTTCAAACAGCTGGAACTGCCACAGTGGCAAGATATCTACCCAAGCTGCAGGAAAAAAGTCCATAGTACTCTTTTTTTTAATTTGTGAACTCACAATAAGAGACAATGCTTTATATGGAATTCAGGTTTGAATAAGTTACATTCTTTTTGCTTGTCAGCATGCTACACTGTCTCGGTCAGCTAACCTGTCATGCAGTATTAAACAGTACCAACATCAGTTTAGTTCTTAGTGCATATATGATTATTTTTTTCTTGTAAGGCCAAATGCACTGTTTAGTTCTTTTTGCCAGATATTGTTTCTTCCTGGTTTGGACTAGTTTTCTACATTGTATTGGAGTTTTTGAGATAGACTTCTGAGCAGATCTTGAAACAACATTTGTCAACTACACATGTTAATGCTGATTAATATTAAAATAATTGATAGACAAGCTGCTGTTTTGTGTGTGATAATATTGCTTGGTATGGCCATTCTGAATTTGATTATAATGTAAGTGTCTGGAATGTTTATATTGAATTGGACACAAACAATTATGTTTGAACTCTTTTAGAAGTCATGATAACAAAATTAACAAGGATTTTAACTCATGTACAGGTAAAGTCTTTGAACTAGTGATTAGTAAATAAGCACTGACATTGCTGCTGCCAGTGTCTTTCAGGTACTAGGTTAGCCTTGAACAACCTTTAAAGAAACCATGTGCATACATGTCAGATTCCTTAATGTCCTTTTTCCCCTAGTTTCATCATTCCAAGACTGCATCTCTTGAAACACTTGACCAAGATAGATGTAATGCTAACTGGTCTAAAGTTACTTGCCTATTTTGTACAACGCTTTTTGAAAATAGACATAATATTAAATTGTTTCTGAGCTGCTGGCTGTATTCCAGAGCTCAGTAACTATTAAATGTAAGTTGTAGTGGGAGTCCAAGCTCAGATTTAAAATTAAGCAACTTAACAACAGGAATATTATCAGGCCCAGTAGACATGCCAGTTTTAATTTTCTTCAGCACTACTTTAATCAAGTCTTGAATTATAATTGCACAATGTTCGACAAATGCCAAGTTAGAAAACTCAATTTCAACCATTTTTTTGTATTGCTGTTATGATTTGCGAAGTAGTCATTAAATGCATTGGCTATCTCGATGGGTTCAGTCAAAGTGTTTCCTTCCAAATTAAGAGTTATTCCTGAATTAGTGTTAGTATTATAGGAATTTATTTATAATAGTCCTTTTTATTTTCCATCAAACTAAGCCTTATTTCAAATGTTTCCTTGTCTCTTTTTATGTGCTTCTGAAAATTTTTAGTGATCTTGTTTAAGTTTGTGATCTTCCTTCTTAATGGAAATCTGTACATGCATACATATATATGTAATGTGGATCTAATTTACAAGCTCAAAGTTTCAAAACTTTGAACTGCAAATGGTTGAAACCGTAAGATTGAAGTTTTGTAACTTTGAAATTGTAATAAAAAAAAGTCAAAAAATGTTTTACATTTTTGCAGGAGGGTAAGCCCCTCTGCACCCCCTACACCCCCTAGCTAAATAAATATGCCAACATTGGGATCGCACTACAGTGAGGAAAATGGTAAATTTCCCATTCCAAGCTGTACAGTGATCTCTATTCAAAATGTTCAAAGTTTTTACAGTTTTTGATAGTGTTCAAATTCCACCATGTTGATAATTTGCTCCTTTTTACAGTCTTTTTTTGCCAAGGACTACAGTTACTTCTAAAGTTTTGTTTAGCAAAGTATGTAATTCACTGTAGCCACATACTGTTTCTTCCCTGTTCCACAAAATATTCAAATCAGATGAACATTGGATGTGTTTTATGTAATTGTATTTAATTTTACCATAATTATGTCTCTTACATGGTGGGTATATTTTTTTTAAAGTACATTATCTTGAACAGTACGGTGTTAAGGTTTGACTTTGCTAGTGGTGCACATATCTAAATGTTCTGTCCCAGATTATCCAGATTTGCTGCAATTAACTCTAAGATATGACTCCCTATTGAAATGTCAGCACTCAAAATGCCAAGTGCTGACAAGCTAAAAAAAGACCGCAAACTCAGGAAAAGAACAAACCTCAGTGATTGTTGTCCTTTTAACTTGTTTTTTGCAAGAGGCAAGCCCCATTGCACCCCCTGATGTGGAGGGCAACCCCTGCATTCCCTGAACTTATATATACTAACTCCAAGATTGTCATATCTCAGAGAAAAGGGAATATCCTGAGAAATGGCCATCTCCGTCTTACTATAAAGTAAGTCCATTTTTCTGCCATTCACTGTCCATGTTTAGTTTTGATATTTACCAATTGTGTAAAACAATTGAGTGTTATAGTATCTAAAAATGTTCTTGCAAGGTTAAAAGTAACAGTACAATCTAGCCAGTCATTACTGGGATAGTTAAAATCTGCTAATGCACATTTTAGGTTATCAAATAAACCACAAACTGCTGACAAGTCACCACTTAAAATAAAAAAAAAAATGCATATCTTAATAATTAAGCATTTTTATCCTTTTCATCTTGGACTTCATCAGAATATTACACATAATCAACAGTTAATAAAAAATATGATAAACCAAATACAAAAGTAACAGGCTGTAGAAGCTTGAAGTCCTAGGCAATGAAGACTCCCATATAATGCACACTTTTAATATAACAAAAAGACACAAGAATAAGCACTTTCAGCCAGCTTAACTGGCCTTCATCAGATTCATCTGAAACAATCATCAATTACACACACACACACACACACACATATATATATATATATATATATATATATATATATATATATATATATATATATATATATATATATATATATATATATATAATCCAACCACAGGAAATGAGCTTAATTAATCAATTAAAACTTTTTTTACGTATTTAAATGTTAAAAAGATATTTAAAACCTTTGTGTATATAAAATATATGTGTATATACACACACACACACACACATATATATATATATATATATATATATATATATATATACATGCATTTCAAGTACATCATTCAGTCAATTCACATTTAGTACAAACAGTAATAAAAAATAATAATAAAAATATATGACTTGAATAAAAATGAATAAAAATACTAAATAAAATGCCATTGCCAGTTCATGTTAGGAATAGATAAAGTACAATACAATACATTAAAAATGATCATGTTCTAGCCTTTAAGATGGGTTTCAGTGATATGTAGCTCATTTCACAACATCCATTGCAACTCCTACATATCTACATAATTATAGTAAGAACTTTGAATAGTTCCAGCTTTGGGGGGGGGGGGACAGACAGACTCTGGCATTTGCTGTGGGAACTTGCTTCCACTGTACTGATGTACCAGAGAATGTAAATACAGGCCTATATCAGTTAGCTGAAAACACTTTTCAGTGAACACGCATTCATTGACCCATATTCAGCGAAAATCAATTCTGCGATTCACTGAATACTCCCAGGGAAAAGAAATTCTTGCCCTGCAACACAACTTTGCCCTTTTCTCCACTGCAGTTTGATCTTGTAGTTGGAATATATAGTTGGGGGGGGTGCAGCCTCCTACATCAGGGGTGTGTGTGGGGTGAAGCCCCCCACGTGGGTGGGTTAAATTTAGATACATGTGGGTCTGTTGTGTTGCGGGGCACGTATTTCCTTGCCCTCAGAGTATTCAGTGAATCTCAGAAGTGATTTTCACTGAATGAGGGTCGATGAATCCGTGTTCTTTGAAAAGTGTTTTCAGCGAACTGATATAGACCCGTAAATACGTGGGTATACAAATTAAATAGTCATAGCATTTACAATAAAACAGTAAACCTGGAAAGCAAATCAAGTAAATCCATCTATTTGTCAGTCAGAGTTCACAGCTGTCATAATACAATAAAAACAACTCATACATTAAATACTTATCCAAGCTAGCTTCATAAATAAGTTACATAGTTGCACAACTCTTTGGCTGTATTAAAGTTACTGCATTCATCAGCTGTAGCATAACAAATGTATATTTTCACATAGTAATGTATCAAAAATAGTAATTATCCGCATTCAGCCACAATTAAATCAAAACAGTTTTTGTTCTATAAAAAGGAAATCACATTGCAGCATTTGTCTTGCAATGTTAAAATACTGATCACTATAAACAAAATAAAACAGAAAATAGAAGTGCTTTACCTGCTCACCCCATCTCACCAGGGAATGTCTACAAAGTCTAGGCTTTCTTGATAAGGGCAAATGGTGACTACAGTTTATAGAAGCAAATATTGTACTTTTGAACAAAGAAAGAACAGGGGACAGTAGGTAATTACAACATTATTTGTTGCTGAAGACAGTGTAGCATATGGTATTACCAGTATTGACCACTGATGTGAAATACAAGGTATTCAGGATGTGCATGTCCAGTAGTTTTGACTTACTGACTCATGCATCTCATTGGAATGAGATATCAGCTATATCATGATTATACTTACTTTAACATTTTATTTTACTGACAGCAGCACCTGGGAAATTGGGTGCTGAAAGTAAGTATATATACCATTGCTTTGTACCCTCAGCAGGGATTAACTTGACGATAGAGGGAAAAACTCTGCCAGAGTGACTGCCAAGATGGCTGCACACTGATTAATAGCATATCTTCAGCTCTCCCAGTGTGAAAACAGAAACTGAGGAAAAAAGTTACTGGCTAGTAAATACACTGCCTATTTGCCAGCAAAGAAGGCATTTGCAAAACTGAAAGAAAATCAGCCAGAAAAGGTAAAGAGAAAATGCTGTCTAGGAAAGACTCCACAGCTGTTCAGCAAAAAGTTCAAGCTTCAGCTTTGCTTCAACAGATGTCTTCCAGTAATTTAGAGGAAAAAATAAATCAAATGTACTCAGAGATGATTCAAATAAATAAAACACTGAAGAAATATATCAATTCAAGTAACAAAAGGCTGAGAAAAATAGAAGAAACTTTAACTAGCCATTCAGATGAACTGATAAAAACTGCAAAAATAATAGCCTGACATGTAGAAAAAGCTGAATGAGTATGATATCTGATGTTGTTAGTCTTCACGTAATTCTTGACAGTAGGTTTGGTTCCGAATCTCAGAACCAACTCGGCTGTTATTCCAGCTCGCATGCTCCAAAACTCTCGAGCTTCACCTTACCCAGACTGCTCCTCTCAAAGGCATAGCCATTAGGAAACACACCTGGATGTGCTTATGGAGCCGTTTAAGTCTTCTTTCTTCAAGGCTTCTTTTGACGGAACATCCCATTTTAGCCCTAAAGTTAAAGAGACCCTTGCCAGATGTGAAAAGGATGGAAAGACCCTATCTTCCGTTGGCATACATTTTTCCACCTGTCAACAGCCCTATTCCAGGAACCAGAGGAGTGGGAAACTATGGTTCAAAATGTCCCAAGGGCCTTTGCAGGACTTACTTGGCAGTGACACTCCCCCGGGCAGAGGGTGGAGCTACAGTGGAAGATGCAGTGCTACAGGCAGAGGTAGCCCATATAACCAGGGTTCCAAGGATTCCTTTCCTGGTAACTCCTACCAGCGCTCCTGAATGGAGGTGTAATTACCATCCTCAGGAGGCAGTTTTTGGATGCTTATCCCTGCACCTCCATGCCTGGTTTCAAATAACATCCACCAATTGGGTGTATCCCTTTTCAAGTCATCCCAATCATCCAAAAAGAATCCAAGATGTTCCGCTCAGTCACAGGGATGCAGCAGTTTTAGAAATACAAAAACTGCTCAATAAAAGAGTCATCCAAACAGTCCCACCAGACCAGATAAGATCCAGATTTTACTCAAGATTCCTTTTTAGTGCCAAAGAAAACAGGGGACTGGAGACTGATTTTGGATCTCAGTGTGTTGAATAAATCGGTTCGACATACCAAATTCCGGAAGGTTACAGTTCAGTCTCTATGTCCATTTTTAGGAAAAGACAGTTGGATGTGCTCAATAAATCTTCAGGATGGGTATTATCACATAAAAATAGATAAATGCTTCAGAAGATTTCTGCACTTCCAGCTGGGAGCCAGCATTATGAGTTCAGAGCCCTGCCCTTTGGTCTCACCACAGCCTCCAGGATGTTCACCAAATGCATGGCAGTGGTAGCAGCCCACTTCAGACTGCAAGGATTCTAGGTGTTTCAGTATCTAGATGACTGGCTCATTACTGCAGCCACCAGGCAAAGGACTATGTCCTTCAAACATTCTCATTACTGGGAATCACAGTAAACTACAAAAAAATCTCATTTAGAACCAGCTCAACATTTAGAGTTCATTAGAGCAGTATTAGACACAAACACCTGCATTACTTCTCTCCCCCAAGAAAGGCTTCAGAGAATAAGACACCAAGTCAGCCAGATCATTCACAACAGAACAGTGACTGCAAAACTATCATTACAGGATCTAAGTTCCATGGAGGCCTCCATCACCCTGGTTCCTCTTGCCAGGTTTCACATGCGAATTCTACAATGGCTTCTAGCAAAATAATGGTCACTTTTGACACATTCTCTGTCTCATCAAGTTCTAATCACCAATTTATGCAAGAAGGACCTGAGTTGGTGGCTTCATTCCAATGATATTCTAATGGGCCGTCCATTTGTTCCACCTAAACCCCAAGCCATAGTGACCACAGATGCTTCCCAGACAGGGTGAGGGCATTATCTGGGAAAGACAGTCTGAGGCACTTGGTCCCAATTGGAGGCCACTCTGCATATAAATGTTCTAGAGATGAGGGCAGTGTTCTCAGCACTGCAGGCATTCCAAGAAGTCCACCTCACAGGAACGAATGCAATCCAATCAGACAACATGTCAGTCGTCTGGTACATCAACAAACAAGGGACAACCGGATCTTATCCCATTTGTTGAGAAGCACTCAGGGTACGGCAATGGGCAATTTCATCTGGCCGCTTTTTTGTTGCAGTGGACATTCCAGGGAGCTTCAACATGATTATGAACAAATTGAGCAGGTGCATTCTAATGCCTCACGAGTGGTCTCTCAACCCTTTGGTAGTGGAAAGTATTTTCCGTCAATGGGGCCAGCTGTGCTGTGATCTATTTGCATCTCCCCTGAAAAGAAATTACAGCAGCTTATTTGCTCTAGTCCCCCCACACATCGGGGAGTCACCAAGAGATGCTCTTCTTTATGATTGACCCTCCAGTCTACTTTATACCTTTTCTCTGATACCCTAATTTCTCAGTTTCTGAAGAAAGCCAAAACGTCAAATATGGTTTCCCTATCTTTGGCCTCACCTAATTCAGAACCCTTGGATACTGGATCTGGATCCAGATCTGCTGTCCCATCTGAGTGGACTAATTCACCAGAACCTTTACAATCTCAAGCTCACTGTTTGGCTTCTCCAGTTCCCATGATAGCCAGGCATGCTACCCTCACTGGCCCAGTTCAGCGAAATGTCCTAGCTTCTCACAAACCTTCTACTAGATGATTATACAACAGCAAGTGGCAAAAATTTTCTAAATGGGCAATAGACAATAATATTGATCCACATTTGCACCAGTTCATAAAGTACTGGAATTTTTAGCATTGCGTTTTAGTGCAGGACTATTGGTGCACATCTAGCTGCGATTTCAAATTTTCATAATGGTCAAGATAATTATGCTCTATTATCCCACAAGCTTTGTAAAGCCTTTCTGAAAGGAACATTACTTCTCGGGCCTCCAATTAAGGATCCAACTGCACTTTGGGACCTCAACCTAGTGTTACAATCTTTAATTGCTTCCCCTTTTGAACCATCAGCAAGTTGTGAACTGAAGTACTTATCTTGAAAAAGTTTATTTTTAATCGCTGTTACCTCTCCTAGGAGAATTTCAGAACTACACGCTTTATCTTGCAAACCCCCTTACCTGACCTTCCATAATGATAGAGTGGTTTTGAGAACAAAGCCTTCCTTTTTACCAAAGGTGATTTCTGACGCACATATCAATCAAACTATACAACTTCTTGTATTCTTCCCTAGTTTTTCAAATAGAGGTGAATATTGTCTTTGAACACCAAATGTTCACAGGCAATTATGTTTTTACCTTTACAGAACAAGGGAATTCAGAAAATCTGAGCAGCTGTTTGTTTCCTTTACTCCCACTACTCTGGGAAAACCAGTTTCTAAGGTTACTTTGTCTAAATGGCTCAAAGATTGTATAACCTTCATTTATAACAAATGAAAAGTGCAATTGCTGGAACCTATAAAAGCACATTCTACAAGAGCAATAGCTGCTTCTGCAATCTTCCATGCCAGTGCTTCTGTAGACGGTATATGTGCAGCGGCGACTTGGGCATCTCCTCATACTTTTATTGTGCATTACAAACTGGATATGGTCTCTAGGAGATCAACATCATTTGGTTCAATGGTTCTCAGGAATATTCTTCCTTGAGACCTCCCAAGTTTTTCATAGCTGGGGACACTGTCCCACTGTCAAGGATTACATGAAGACTGACAAATTCAGATAAAGAAGCTGTATCTTACCATAATGTTCCATCTGTGTTGTCGATCTTCACTTATCCTTGACATCCCCACCCACCTTCCCCCTGCCCTTTTCAGGTTTCTTGGTGGAACAGACTTATCCTAGCAATAAATTTATTATTCCCTTATGGTTACAGATATAGTCTCTGACCTGTTATTTTCTTTCTGTCACTATATTGTGCAAACTCGATCTGAGATAACTTTGAGAGCAACATTCTGAGTAAGGTGAAGCTCGAGAGTTTTTGGGGGTGCGAGCTGAAATAATGTCTGAGTCGGTTCCGAGATTTGAAACCAAACCCACTGTCAAGGATAAGTGAAGATCGACAACACAGATGGAACGTTATGGTAAGACATAACTTTGTTTCTCAAGAAGAACTGTTTAAAAAAATAGCAGAGGTAGAGGACAGAGCATGCAGAGACAAACTGAGATTTTATGCTGTGCCAGAGAAACTGGAAGGAACAGACTATATTAAGTTTATGAAAGCACAAATAAGCAACTGGACTGGTTGCATGCACCAAACTTGGCCATAAGAATGCAGCCAAGATATATATTAGTATAGGTACAGTCATACCAGCAGAAAGAGTTAATCCTGACAAAATTGTACTAGAAGGGCAAAGTATTAAAAACTGAAGACAGCAGAGTGTTTGCAGAAAATGATTATTCACTGTACTCCAGACAGAAGAGAAGCAAAATTATCCCAGCAATCAGGGAATGTTGAGAGGCAAGTGTTAGATTTAAGTTTCTGTGTCCAGCTTTCTTCAGAGTATTTTTTTGCTGGTGGATCAACATCATTTTTTGATGTAGAACAGGCTAAGAAGGAAATTAAAAAGTTTATCTAACAAAAAGTGAGTCAGCAAGCAAAAACGGATTCTGCTTCTCTTTCTTCCAATGGTAAAAGTCATAGAGAGTATTTGCCAGTGAAACGTTTTCCAGTGTTCCAAAGAAAAATGTTTGAGAGACAGAAAAAAAACCCCACAGGAGTTGACTAGAAGATTCAGCAGTATCTTGGACTTAAACCCGAGTCTGGTGTTCAGAGATGGAAATAAACAGGAGGAAGACCAGAACTCTGAAATTAGTGAATAAACAGAAGACTATAAAGCATTGTGTCACATTTGTGAAATAAATTTTTTGCAAGAAAAAGTGGCTGAAAAACAGAGGACTTTTGTTGACTTTGTTAAACTTGTGGGTAGACTATAAAGCATATACCCCACTTTATATCATTATTGTTTAGAAGGGCACTTAAAAGGGTAAACTAACTGTAAGAAAAACAATTTTTGTTCATATTATTATTTGTATAAAACATTTCATGATATAAACTGTATGTTATGTACAGAAAAACAGGTTGTGTATTGTGTAGTCAGGGGTATTTCAAATGTAGGGGAGTATTTTCAATTACTGCTGTATGTTTTAAATATATTTAAGTAAACAAGTACTTTTCTAGTTATAAGAAATATAGGTTTTACAGTATAACAATAGAAAAAAAGGCTGGACAAAAGCAAGTTTAATGCTTTCATGCTGTGATCTTGGGCTGCCGGGGTGGGGGTGGGATGTGAAAGTGCTGATTATATTATATGCAGAATTTGGAGATTTTCCTTTTTTATTTTACAAGGGTAAATGTCTAGATTACTACCTTTAGCTTAAGCTGCAAACAGGTGTTTTTGCAAGCATGTAGGCCATGAAAATGCTAAGCTTCTTATAAATGCAAAGATATTATCTTGTTTGTTTTCCACTGCCAAATTTTCAGTGGAGTCAAAATGTCTGCAAATGAGGGTAGCTGTGCATTGTTTTTCCAAGTGAAATCTACAAAGCCTCATTGCTGAGTACATTTCCATGGAAATCATCTGTCTGCAGGTGCAAGCAGTTAATCTTGGGAATTCTGAGTATTATTTGTTGAGGGAAATGCAAAATTTAAAAGTACAATGGCAAGCAGTTCAGTAAAAAAAAAATAAGTTTGAAATTATGGGAAGTGAATAAGAGTTAGCAACCTCCCTAGCAGCCTTAATGCTTTAATGCATTTAATAGAACAGTACACAATTTTGTTTTATTTAAGGACAGCCAGTGCACCTTTTCTTAGGGTTAAAAGTTAATGTTTTCTAAAGAATAGAGGTTGTTTTTCATATGTGGGAAGGAAAGAGATATACGAAAAGAGCATACAGCAATCTGTGTACATGGGAGCACAGGCTGTAGAATGCACTTTAGCATGGATAACCTTAATTGTAGGTTAGATACTGCCTGTGGGTGCAGCCATCAATTTTGGTGCAATTGTTCCCTTTTTGGAGGGTTTAAATTTATGTTTTGAAGATGTACATAGTTATATATGTTTGTCCCAGTTTAATAGGGGGTTGGGATATTTTGTATTAAGTTTTTCATTTGAAGATTTTCATTAAAATAAAAGTCTTAAAATGTGACATAGGTTCAAATGGAGATGAGAGAAAAAAAAACAACTGCCAAATATTAGTATATGCATATAGCACAAATTCAAACAAAATGTCATGTAATGGTTGGGAAATGCACTTTTTATCATGATTGCTATGCTGTCCATATTATCCCTGAACATGAATGGCCTTACAGGTACAGATAAAAAGGAAAGAGTATTGAATTATATTAAAAACACAGAGTGCAGACAGCAATGCTGCAAGATATACATTTGGAAAGAAATAAGCATGTGAATTTGACTAAGAGAGGATTTCAGAATGGATATTCAGCAGAATATCAGTGACAGAGGAAATGGGGAGTAATTATACTGATTGTTAGAGGGGCTCCAGTATTGATGGATGAGGGAAAAAAGACAAAATGGAGATCTGTGGTAGTAGAGGGCTTTTGGGAAGGTAGAGGGATTACAATGGCATGCATTTATATTCCACCAAAAACTGCTGTTACAGAGCTTAAGAATTTTTTGGGAGAAATAATCACCTTTCAGCAAGGAATATTATTTATAGGTGGGGACTGGAATTTGATTTCTAAAAGTGAGGCTATATCAGGGGGACCTAGCAGGGACAATGTAACAAAAAAGGGTAGATTTCTGAAGAAATTTATGAAAATATTTGGTACAAAGGATGTAAATTCAGTAGCAGGAACTCAGACAGAATTTATATGCTATTCCCCAAGGTACAATAACTGGACTAGAATAGATAGAAATTATATTTCACAAGAATAGAAAGCTTCAGCACACATCCATTAACTATTTCTGATCATGCACCAATAAAAAGTAACATAAAAATGCAGGGTAATGAAGTAAAAATAAGATACTGGCTCTTTCCCACCTATGTGTTAAAAAGGGAGGAATTTAAGGGATGGGTAGTGGAAATTATTTGAGAGTTATTAGGGAAGATAGAAATATCTTCAAAAGTTATAGCTACAGAGTGGGATAAAATGAAAATGGAGTATAAAATAGGGTCAAAATAAAACAGAGATATGGTTAAGAAGAAATAGAAATTACTTAGTGGGGCCGATAATGTTTAAAGTATTGCAGAATAAGGGTAATCTCACAGAACAAGAGGAGGAGCAAATGCATCTTGCTAAAGAGAAAATAAAGGAATATCTGGATAATAGGCATGAGTTGAGAAAGATTGCAGTTAAGCAACTATATTTTGATAACAATTCCAGAGCACAGAAACGTTATCCAGGAACAGAGGGTATTCCTGTGGAAATTTGGAAATTAGAAGGGAAAAAAGTGATAAAGATCTAGAAGATTTTGTTTAGCAATATTTTTAAAGGAGGGGAAACACCTTGGAAGAAAGCTGTGGTGCCTGTGTTACCTAAAAATGGCAAAGACCCTTCAGAACCAGATTCATATAGACCCATTACAATTTTAAACCATGATTATAAAGTGTTTTTGTCTATACTAGCTGAAAGGCTGGTGAAGGTGTTGCCAAAATTGATATCTATGGATCAATGTGGTTTTGTGGAAAGGAGGTAAACATTTTGCAACATTAAAAGAACAATGGTGATCCAGAGGTAAGGAAAATATAAGAAAATGCCTCTGTTGTTGGTGGGTCTTGATGCAGAGAAAGCATTTGACAGAGTGAGCTGGGATCTTTTGAGTAGGGCATTGGAAGCATTTGCATTCCTGATAAGGTTAATTAGAAGGATATATGAAGGATCGCAGGTAAGAGTTAAAGTGGGAGTGTTCCTCTCAGATAAACTGTGTTTAAACAGAGGAAACAGGAAGAGGTGTCCTCTTTCTTCTTTGTTATTTGCTTTATATTTAGAGCCATGAGCAATGACAATAAGGGACTCAGAAATACAAGGATACAATTGGTATGGTAATCAAGGAAAGTTGGTTTATTTGCAGATTATATTATTTTGTACCTGATAAATCCAGAAAAGGACATCTCAGTGTTGTGGAACATTTGGTGACAGTTTCAAGTCTTTTCAGGATGTAAAATTAATGAAGATAAAGCAAAGGCTATAGCCATAAATTATGTACCCACATATGAACTGGTTCAGCAACACCTTTATTTATGGGGACAGGATAAGATGAAGTATTTAGGAGTGTGGATTAAAAAGGCTTCTGCTATGGCAGCTAAGGATATGTGAGAAGAGACAAAACAAAAGATAATGCAAAAACTGAGAAACTAGAAACTCTTATTTATGGATATGGCTTGTAAGATATAAGCATTGAAAATGTTTTTACTTCCTTTAGTCTTGTGTATGGGTCTGACACACTATTATCAACAGGAGAAGAAGTTGTGGACAATAATAAGACAAGACTTAAAGGAATTTATCTGGGACAGAAAGAGTGCAAGAGTTAATTGGAATAAGTTAATCCTTCCACTAGAACAAAGTGGCTTTAGGTTTACCTGATTTGAAGGGGATATTTTAGAGTTGCACAGTTAAGGCTCATATGCATAACACAAGCAGAAGGTTATAATTCAATTTGGAAAGAGAAGTGGAAAGGGATGATAATGAAGCAAGGGGTAAATTCAGGAAATAGAGAGAGAGAATGGAATTTTGATACAGATCCTTAAGGAGAATAACAACCATACTGAATATTATATTCCTAAAGTAACAGAAAGTATTCTAAGAACTAAACCAATATGAGAATGGAGAAAGGAGATTTTGCCAATAGGATGACTTCAAGTAGGGATACAGAAAATAGCAAGAAGATACTGGAATTTACTGGAGAAACCTGGCAAAGGAACCAAGATATTAGGAGCAAATAACTCAGGCAGGAAAGGTAATAATGTAAGATGAGACCAAGAAGACATTTGTATTACAGGCTAGAAACTGCCTTCCCTAGCAGGGCTTGTTCTCAGAGTACAGGCAAAGAGAAAGGGATAGGAGGAGTTTAAGTGAAAGACCTCCTGTGGTAGAATTTTATCTGAATCTAGAACAGAAGCAGCTGTTAAAGGGATAATTAGTAGGGCATATAAAATATTGCATGACAATTGAGAGATGACCTGTGCCTGGCCTACAGAGTGGTCTCTGACCCTGTCCTAATAGAAATGCTGCACATCTGCAAATCAAATGGGACAAGAGTCACTCACTACAGAGATCTCAATCTAGCCTGTGACATTAACAGAACATGTGGGAGACACTCCTATATCCCCAAAGGACCACTGCTCCTCTGAAATAAGCTCCCACTTCAATTGAAGCAGAAGTCCTTAATGACCCTATTTAAGCTCAACCTTGAGAACTGGATGGGTAACCATAAACTCACCCCAGGGGTAGCACCCGTGTCACTCATGGACAGAGCTATTTGGTGATGATCATAGATAAGCTCTGCTAACAATTACCACCCGACTATGGTCAGTTTGGGTACACAGATTTTTGCAAAGCTAGGCTTGTAAAGGCCTTAGGGCCATTAGCCTAGTAACCACCTATGAACTTTCAGACAGGTCACATTCAACTCAGTGTTGTACTGATGTAATATGTAAAGTTGGGATAAAGGAGCTAGTGTTTTTTATAACTTTACAAATATATATTTTATACATGGGAATGGACAATGCAACTGAGTCTGCAAGTACTGGCAACACATGTTCCTAGCCTACAAAACCAGTTAGTAGATACTTGGAGCAGAAATATAATTTTCAAGCATGAACTAAAACTGACTTGATCCTAGAATGTTCAACAAATTGTATAGATATGGGGTTCTTGGAAATGACTTTATTCACCACTCATCACAACAATCAGCTCAAAAGACTTTTGCCCTCTTATATCTTGGCCATAATGTATGCATTTTTTCCCTTAACTCGGAAGGTTCTCCTCAACACAAAGATAGATAAGACCAGCCTAGTATTAACAACTCATTCTTGTTTCAGACAACCTCTCCTCTCCTTTGGATTTGATATTTGTGTGGGAAACATGAATTTTTATCTCCATTTGTACCAGCAGATTAATTGGAGTTAAAATGTATCTCATTGAAGATACTTTCTCTATTTGCTGTTAGTTTTCATAGAAGAATTTAAGAACTATGGGTTTCATGTATAAAACAATATAAAACAATATATTATTTTTGCTATACTTAATTTTCTGCTTTACCTTCACAAAACACAAGATTTGAAGGATGAACTGTTTTGTTTGGTGATTGTTTTTGAGTATTTATTGTACTACTGTTACTTACATGTTTAATGTTTTTCAAAGTGTTTAAGAGTAAAGCACTTAACTGAACCTAAAGTTGAACTGAAAGGCATAATTTACTTTCACTGAAGCCAGTTTCACTGAAACCATTATCACTGAATATATAACACTGAAAGCCGCTTTTATTTAAACATTTAAAAAAAAAATAAAAATCTGCACCCTCATTTGTTTTGTTAGTTTTGATTTGTTCATTTACCTTTGTTAGAATTTGTGATTAGATGTGAATGTATCACTTCTCAGTTTAGTGTGTTGTTATTTTTTGGTGCACTCTGCAAATGTGCTGCGAGGATATGTATATATGTATATATATATATATATATATATATATATATATATATATATATATATATATATATATATATTTACGTGTAATGTGTTTGCCCTTTTCTCATAGGTTCATAGGTTCATACTAGGCTATCTGCCCAAGGGCATTTATAAGCCTAGCCCATAGTTATTTGGCGCCACCCTTTAGTTTGAATAAAACTATGCCTATTATTTTGCTGTGCCTCTGTCAAGCAGTGACACTGAAGTAATCCTCCCCATTGGTCAAGATTCCTCTTGAACAAGGCCAGTGCTCTTCCTCACATGTACCGGGATTTTGTTCCACAGCATAGGAGTCTCTGGGTGATGAATCTGTCCCTCCAGCATGTTCTATTAATAACCGTGTCAAGGTTTAAGTCTCCCGCCCTTGTGGTTCTGAGGGATCTAGATTTTTTGAGGTGAAGCATATTCATCAAATCAGGGTTTGACATGGCCTTATATGTCAGGCACAGGTCACCTCTGAGCAAGCGGTATGAGACTGAATAGAGCTGGAGTTCTTTCAGTCGGGCAGCATAAGACATATTTTGAGACCCTTTATCCTTTTGGTGAGGAACTTTTGGGGCCTTTCCAGCTGCTGCAGGTGTCTGGTCAGATACATTCTGAATGGGGCATTGTACTCAATCATAGGTCTAATGAGTGATGAGTACAGGAGTTGATCTAGATGTGAATCCCTTCATGATCAGGTAGGCAATGTAGAAGGTTTTCCTAACTACTTTAGCAACATGAGTGTCAAGCGAAAGGCTACTGTCAACCTGGGTCCCCAGATCCCTGATGACTTCTTCTGTGCTCAGTGGATTGCCACCTATATGGTAGCTAGGGTAAACTTGTTTGAAGGGTATGACTATGCATTTCTTGGCATTTAACTTTAGGCCATGGCTCTGGCACCAGTTATCCGTTTCTGTGAGGCCCTTCTGAAGGATATCTATGTCAGATGTGTTAGTTTGCAGTCATCTGCAAACTTTGTCAGCCATAACCCTCCTGTGTTTGCTTGTACTTCAGAAAAGTAGATGCCGAACAAGAGTGGACCCAGGACTGATGTGGGACCCCCCTTGTGACAGGCTTTGAGTCTGACATGGCTCCAGCAACTCTGACCCTGTGGGTTCTGTCACTTAGCCAGTTTGCAACCCATCTTGTGATGTATGGGTTTACATTCAAGCTGATGAGTTTTTGATGATACCTGAGTGGGGTATTGTGTCAAGGCCTTTGCCAGGTCAAGGTAGGCTGTATGGACTGCCTTTCCTCATCAATGGCCTTGGTGACTGTCTCAAAAAGTCAACCAAGTTTAAAAGGCATGATCTGCCTTTGACAAAGCCAAACTGGGTTGGATCCAAAGTCTGCAAGTTCCCTATGTCTTTATTTATGAGTTCCATTATGATCCTCTCCATGGCTTTGCAGATAAGGCTTGTCAAGCTAATGGGACGGTAATTTCAGGTCGGGGTGTGGAGGCACCTTTTGTGAAGTGGGAGCACAGTCGCATCCTGAGGTGAGGCTAAGATTAAACAGCTGTCCTAACTGCGGGTTTAATTCCTCATTGAGTTCATACCATCCGGTCCCATGGATGCTGTGTTTTTACTGGAGCAGTTCTCACCTGGGCGTTGGGAGATGTTTGGGGGCTACAATCCTCTGGTATAGATATCTCTCCTTTTGGGGGAGGGGAGAAGTTTGCACTGAACCTGTCAGCCAGTATGTTAATGTGTGTAGGTTCAGTAATCTTCACATCATTTTGAACTAATTCTGAGCATATCTGGGAGTTTCCTCCTAGGTTTCTAACATAGCTAAAGAAGGCCTTATGATTGTCTTTTGAATCCTTGGCGATTTTTCTCTCAAAATTTGCCTTGGATGATTTTATGAGAGCTCTTAGTTTTTACTTATAATGATCAAGGGTGTCTTACCTTTCAAGGATTTTGCTCTATCTTGTAGTAGCTTCCTCCTTTTGTTGTAGAGCTTGTTTATGGCTGGGGTCCACCAGACTGGACGCCTGCCTTTGGTACAAAGAGTCTTAGTTTTGTTTGGGATTGCCTGATCCATGCAGTCCTGTAGGTGCTGGTAGAAGGCATTTGTAAGTGATTCAGCGGTTTGAGTAATGTTTACCACTGGCTCAGGGGCCTTAAAGAAGACCACACTAGTTTTTAGAAGTGTGAAGTCGGCTTTTGAGAAGTTTTTCACTGTGGTCTTTTTTGTTTCAGGTGGGGGCGGGATGAGGACCTCCAGCGAGATTAGTTTATGATCTGATCTCATGGTCTTGTGATTATGTAATTAGTATAGTTAAGTAAGGAACTGTGGGGGGAAAGCCCCGATGTGATGGATGCGCAGGGGGGCTTAACTTTTAACAGTGAAAGTGCATTTTTGTTTTTGTGGTTTATCAATGTTTCAGTGTTATGATTTCAGTGAAGGCACTTTAAATGAAATAGCATGAATCTGAACTTAGTGCAAGGACTGCTGATCTCAGAGGGACTGTTCAACTCTTTGTAGCTTTCCTATAAGGTAAAGAAGGCCTACTTGTCAATAAGCAGAACCATTCTAAATGGCTGACCCACTCTTCAAGGCACCGATCACTCCAACAGAGTAGCACTTACATCAGCAGCATTAGCTCTGTCCCTCTTAATCCCTTCTAAAAGTGGTGACTTTGGAGAAAAGTGGTGAATTACACTTAAGAAATAATGACAATAATTAATTGTTATAAACTTATTTTACTTCACAAAGTGCATATTAATTGACATTATCTTAATCTGTCAATGTCTCAAGTTAATAGCACTGATATTTTAAAAGCGTCCCTGATTGTCCATGATTATTTCTCGATTTGTCCGATTCTGTTGAAATTTGTCCTTGAGTGGTTGAGAGCTATGATCAGCAGCATATTTCAGAAATTATCAGCATAAGATGTTTTAGAAACTGCAATATGGTCTATTTTTGACTTCTTCACAAAATACTAGAAGCTGATGCATAGCCAACAGATAGAGCGGGTTTTGGTAAGACTACTTTCTGGGATTCTGTAACTGATTTCACCAGTTAATCTGGCAATACTGCTTGGGAATCAACCCAGGTGTTGTGATTTACTTAGGCTGACATCTGAAGAAGATGACACAGCCATTTGTAAGAATACTTACACGTAAAAGCTATTCTCCCTTTATTCGCTAATAAGAGCGAATGTAGTTTTTTTTTTCCTTTCATTTACTATACAATTACACAGTTAATCTTTTACTAATATTTAGTTGTTTAATGGAGAATACCTTACTACATTCAGAAATGTAAATGAAGACAATATGGGTCCAACTGAAGGAATCTCTTTGTAGTGCTGGCTTTATATGGAAGCCTCACGTAGCGCCGAGGTTTAAAGGAATAGCCGTGTGAGATCACCATAGGTCTTCACAGGGACTGAGGCACATCTCATGAAATGTCTGGCTAGGAATGAAGGCATGTAAAATGGGTCAAACCAAAATAAAATATATGTATTTTTATTGTTCGTTTAATTAACAAGCAGTACACTATATATCACATATATATATAGTTGCACACACAGTATATCAACTTTCCTTCTCTCCATTATATCAGCTAGCTCTCTCCCTATACCAGTCATTCTGCCAAAATTCAGAGTTCCTACCCTCACTATCACTCTCCTAACATTCCTCCTCTCTTGCTGTCTTCAGGCATGCCTTCCCCCTCTTCTTCTCCTTCTTCTTCAGCCAACAATAGCCCAATTTCCACCAACACCCTGTTGGCTAACAGTACTGGTGATGTTTGTTATTAACCCGGGCCTTGACTGATCTGGTATGGAAATCTGTATTGTTGTCCACATATGTCATTTGGCAAAGGTTTTACGCCAGTGCCCTTCATGATGTAACCCTCCCCATTTATCCGGGCTTGAGACTGGTATGAAGAAATACACTGGCTTGTGCATCACCAGTGGCTTGTGCGTGCAAGAGACCATATGGAAGGGGAGTAAGGCCAGGTGTATTGGAGGTGGGTTCAAATTGTTCTATCATGGTGTGGATGGGAGGAGAAATGGAGTAGGGGTCATCCTGAAGGAACAGTATGCCAAGAGTGTTTTGGAGGTGAAAAGAGTGTTGGATAGAGTGATGTTAATTAAGCTGGAAAATGATGATGTGATGATGAATGCTGTTAGTGCATATGCTCTGCTAGTTGGGTGTGTGATGGATGAGAAAGAAAAATATTGGAGTGAGTTGGATGAAGTGGTAGTGAGTGTACCCAAAGGTGAGAGAGTGGTGATTGGAGCAGATTTCAAGGGGCATGTTGGTTAAGGGAACAGAGGGAATGAGGAAGTGATGGGTAGCTATGGTGTTAAGGAGAGGAATGCAGAAGGTCAGATGGCAGTGGATTTTGTGAAAAGAATGGACATGTCTGTGGTGAATACGTATTTTAAGAAGAGGGAGGAGCATAGGGTGACATACAAGAGTGGAGGAAGATGCACATGTGGATTATATGCTAAGCAGGAGGGCCAGTTTGAAGGAGATTGGAGATTGTAAAGTGGTGACAGGGGAAAGCTTAGCTAGGCAGCATAGGATGGTGGTTTGTAGGATGACACTGATGATCAAGAAGAGGAGGAGGAGGAGTGTGAGGGCAGTGCCAAGGATCAAATCATGGAAGTTGAAAAAGGATGATTGTGAGGTGGAGTTCAGGGAACGATTAAGACAGGCACTGGGTGGCAGTGAAGAGTTACCAAATAGCTGGGTAACTACAGCAGAGCTAGTAAGGGAGACTGCTAGAAAGGTGCTTGGTGTGACATCTGGACAGAGGAAGGAGGAAAAGGAGACCTGGTGGTGGAATGAGGAAGTACAGGAGAGTAAACGGAGAAGGAGGTTGGCGAAGAAGAAGTGGGATTTTCAGAGATGAAAAAAGTAGACAGGAGTATAAAGAGATGAGGCATATGGCAAAGAGAGAGGTGGCAAAGGCTAAGGATAAGGCATATGAAGAGTTGTATGAAAGGTTGGACACAAAGGAGGGAGAAAAGGACCTGTACCAGTTGACTAGACAGAGGGACCGAGCTGGGAAAGATGTGGAGCAGGTAAGGGTGATAAAGGATAATAAGGGAAATGTACTCACAAGTAAGGAGAGTGTGTTGAGCAGATGGAATGAGTACTTTAATGAATGAAGAGAATGAGAGAGAGACAGAGAGAGAGAGAGAGAAGGTTGGATGATGTGGGGATAGTGAAACTGAAAGTCCAGCGGATTAGCAAGGAGGAAGTAAGGATAGCTATGAAGAGGATGAAGAATGGGAAGGCTGTTGGTCCAGATGACATACTTGTGGAAGCATGGAAGTGTTTAGGAGATATGGCAGTCAAGTTTTTAACTAGATTGTTTAATGAAATCTTGGAAAGTGAGAGGATGCCTGAGGAGTGGAGAAATGTTTTGGTACCGATTTGTAAGAATAAGGGTGATGTGCTGAGCTGGAGTAACTACAGAGGGATAAAATTGATCAGTCACAGCATGAAGTTATGGGAAAGAGTAGTGGAAGCTAGGTTAAGAAGGGAGGTTATGATTAGTGAGCAGCAGTATGGTTTCATGCCAAGAAATAACACTACAGATATGATGTTTGCTCTGAGGGTGTTGATGGAGAAGTATAGAGAAGGTCAGAAGAAGTTGCATTGTTTCTTTGTGGACTTAAAGAAAGCATATGACAGGGTGCCTAGAGAGGAGTTGTGGTATTGCATGAGGAAGTCAGGATTGCAGAGAAGTATGTAAGAGTGGTACAGGATATGTATGAGGGTAGTGTGACAGTGGTGAGGTCTGCAGTAGAAGTGACAGATGCATTTAAGGTGGAGGTGGGATTACATCAAGGATCATCTCTGAGCCCTTTCTTATTTGCAGTGGTGATGGACAGGTTGACAGATGAGATCAGACAGGAGCCCCGTGGACTTTGATGTTTGCTGATGACATTGTGATCTGTAGTGAGAGTAGGGAACAAGTTGAGGTGACCCCAGAGAGGTGGAGATATGCTCTAGAGAAGAGAGGAATGAAGGTCAGCAGTTCTAAGACAGAATATATGTGTGTGAATGAGAAGGAGGCTAGAGGAATGGTGAGGATGCAGGGAGTAGAGTTGATGAAGGTGGATGAATTTAAATACTTGGGATCAACAGTTCAGAGTAATGGTAAGTGTGGAAGGGAAGTGAAGAAGAGAGTACAGGCAGGATGGAGTGTGTGGAGAAGAATGTTAGGAGTGATTTATGACAGACTGGTACCAGTAAGAGTGAAAGGGAAGGCCTACAAGAGGGTAGTGAGATCAGCTATGTTATATGGGTTGGAGACAGTGTCATTGACAAAAAGCAGGAGTCAGAGCTGGAGGTAGCAGAGTTAAAGATGTTAAGATTTGCATTGGGTGTGATAAGGATGGACAGGATTAGGAATCAGTATATTAGAGGGTCGGCTCAGGTTGGATGGTTTGGAGACAAAGCCAGAGAGGTGTGATTGTGTCGGTTTGGAGTTGTGCTGAGGACGGATGCTGGGTATATTGGGAAAAGGATGCTAAGGATAGAGCTGCCAGGTAAGAGGAAAAGAGGAAGGCCTAAGATAAGGTTTATGGATGTGGTGAAAGAGGACATGCAGGTGGTTGGTGTGACAGAGCAAGATGCAGAGGACAGGAAGAAATGGAAACAGATTATCTGCTGTGGCGACCTCTAATGGGAACAGCCAAAAGAAGAAGACACTATATATATTACATACATGTGCAGTCCAAAATGTGTGCCAATGTTTCAACATTTACTTAACATAATAACATAACATAACATAATAAAAGTCCCCCAGTGAGTTGATGTAACTAGCAAGTCACAGCAACCATGTTTTTCACACCGATAAAAGGCTTTATACCTTCATAATGGTAAGTGATAATATTAATCAGATCAGCATTGTCTTTTCATTTTTTTATTTTTTTCTCCCATGTATGACTGCCAGTCATTAACCCCTTTCTCAGCCTTTTGGCCTATTTGTTCCTCCTTCAGTGGCACAAGAGCCAACTGACAGGAGCTGTCATTTAAGAAACCATTTTTTTGTCTTATTGTAGCTATAACTACATGATGCTAACCCAGTAACATGCTCCTGGGTTCATCATCAAGAATCATCTCTGATAGCTTGACAGTCACGTCGGAAAGTTACATAGCTGTGAATGCTATCCTGGGACTAGAATGCAGCACTCCCATGTGATTTTTGTTAAATACCAGGTACATTACCACAGTAGAGTGTCTCAGGGTGGTATGAGGCTATCATGGAGCAGCATTTTACCTTCTCCAAGGATGATGCTACAATATGAACAAAAGACGATTGACTTTAATAATTGGCTTAGCTTCTAGTGTTATTCTAAGAGGGTGCGATCTTTGTCATCTTGGAAGGAGATGGTCAACAGACCATGCTGCTTTGCTAGGGATGGTCTGCACCTCTCCCCTCCAGGCTTTTGAATATTAGCTAAAACATTGCCTTCCCCATAGTGCCTTTTTTAGGGAGTGCCAATCTGAAAGTACTTTCAACACAGCAAATCAAAACCAAAAAAATCTAAAGGTATTACTGCTCAGTACTAGGAGTCTAAACAAAAAACTCCACTCCCTAGAAGCTCTCTTCACCCTAGAGAATGCTGGTGTGTGTCAGGTCACTGAGACATGGTTTAAAGCCATGGAGAGCACAGCAACAGTGCAAGGTTATAATGCCTTCCACACATTTAGACCCGCTACTACACAGATGGGAACTAAAGGCAGGGGGGGGTCTCTATTTACGTCAAAAATAAATATACCTGAAGGCTGGTCAAACAGAACAGTGCACCTGAGCTGCTCCATGTTCAAATCACCATACGCAAAATTCAATATCACTTCCTTACCAGCTGTAGGTCTCCTTGTATGACCCTGGAAACCCATATTATTTAAACTGGTTTAAACCCATGGTATTTAAACTTATTAGAAACACTAACCATCCAGCCTAATACAATATTCATGAGTGACTTTAATTACCCCACTATTAACTGGGAATCCTATATGACACCAAATGTACAGGCACAGAGATTCCTGGATTTTGTAAACACAAACGTCCTCAACCAGATAGTCAATACACAATACTGGATCTGGTTCTCACTAATATGGGAGAGTGCTGCACACCCCCTTCTGTAATGTATTCCCTGGCAAAGTCAGACCACAAAATGGTCTCCTTTGAAGTAAAAATAAAATCTGGACCTCCAGCTAAATTAGGAATATTCAGGAACTATTCTAAGGCTAACCTCCTGCTATTAAGTGATAACCTGGCAAAATTGTAAGCCCCTGTAAACCCTGAGAACACTGCTGCCTATGCAGAACTTTTCACGGAAACCCTGTACAAGTATGTTAATAGCTGCATAGTGGCAGCTGTACCCAACAGGAAGAAGTACACTACTAACTCAAAAAACAAGCCATAGTTTCATAGGTAGGTACTAGGCTATCGGCCTTGGAGCCTATACAGGTCAGCCAAAAAGGTACCCTGGCTTTTGCCACCCAAGAAAATTATTTTCCTGTGCCACTGTTGAGCAGAGCCACAGAAGTGATCCCCGGGGTGAATTTCCTATTTCCCATCCAATCATCAAGATTTTTCTTGAAGAGTGCTAAAGAGGAGCTTTGTTTGATATAGATAGGTAGTTTATTCCAGAGTATGGGGAGTCTATCCCTCTGGCATGTTTTGTTTATTGTGGTGACAAGGTTTAGGTCCCTAGAGCATGTAGCTCAGAGGGATTGGGATTTCTTTAAGTGAAGCATGTCCAACAGCTTTGGGTTTGACATAGCTTTGTATGTTAGGCAGAGATCACCTCTGAGTAGGCGATATGCGACAGAGTAAAGCTGGAGTTTTTTTAGACAGTCTGCGTAGGGCATCTGTTTGAGGCTGGTAGTCCTCTTTGTGAGGTATTTCTGTGGCCTTTCCAGTTGTTGTAGATGAAATGTGAGGTACATACCAAAAGGGGAGTTGTACTCTATAATGGGTCTAATGAGTGATGAGTAGAGGGGAACAATGACCTCTTTTTTTCTGGATGAGAAACCTTTTGTGATGAGGTGTGCCATGTAGAAGGATTTCCTGACTACTGTGGCGATGTGATTACCAAAGGAGAGACTACTGTCCACCTGTGTCCCAAGGTCTCTTATCACACTGTTGGTGTTAAGTATACTACCGCCTATGTTGTAGTTCATGGGTACAGAGTTTTTACCAAAGGGGAATGCAGTGCACTTTTTGGCATTGAGCTTGAGGCCATGGCTTTGACACCAGGCATCTGTCTCAGTAAGGCCCTTTTGTAGGATGTCCACATCATTAGGAGTTTCGATTATGGCTCCTAGTTTGCAGTCATCTGCGAACTTCGTTAGCCAAAGACCTTCTTTGTTAGCCTGTACTTCAGAGATGTAGATACCAAACAGGAGAGACCCAGGACTAAACCCTGTGGTACTCCACTTGTCACTGGTCTGAAGTTGGATTTGGAGTCTGCTACTTTTACACTGTGGGTTCTGTCAGTGAGCCAGTTGGCAACCCATCTTGTGACTTAGGGATTTATACCTAGTTTAGTGAGTTTATCTATAATTCCAGAGTGGGGAATGGTGTTGAAAGCCTTGGCAAGATCTAGATAGGCTGTGTGAACCATCTTACCCTCGTCTACGGCTTTGGTGACTGCTTCAAAGAAGTCTATCAGGTTTAGGAGACATGATCTGCCTTTTACAAACCTGAACTGGGTGGGGTCCAGAGTTTGGAGATTACCAATGTCTTTGTTTATACGTTCCATGATGATATGTTCCATGGCCTTGCAGACCAGGCTCGTCAGGCTAATGGGGCGGTAGTTCCTGGGGTCCATGGTGGCCCCCCTTCATGGAGTGGGATAACCGTCGCTGTGCACCATTCAGTGGGCACAAAGCCTGAGGTGAGGCTATGACTGAACATGGTACTTAGGTGTGGTGCCATTTCATTCTGTAGTTCGTGTAGAACGCAGCCTGGGATGTTGTCTGGTTCCATGGATGCTGTCTTCTTGGCTTTGGAGAGTGTTTTTTACCTGTGCAACCATGATTACAGGAACTTTGCATTCTTCTGGTATAGAGATGGGCCCTTTAGGGGGTGAGAGGGGGGTAAAGTTAGCACTGAACCTATCTGCCAGGATGTTGGCAATATCAGTTGGGTCTGTATATTTAGTGCCATTGTGCTGTAACTCAGAGCAGATCTGAGTGTTGCCATTGAGATTCTTGACATATCTATAGAATGCTTTGTGGTTGTCTTTAGAATCAGTGACGATTTTATTTTCTTAACTAGCTTTGGAGTATTTTATGAGGGATCGCATCTTCTTACTGATGCTGTCCAGGGAGCTCCTCCACTCATGGGTTTTTACTCTCTATTGCAACAGTTTCTTCCTTCTGTTGTACAGTTTGTTTATGGCAGGGGACCACCAGATTGGCTTCCTTTTTTTGGAGGGTAGCGTCTTGGTTTGTTTGGGATAGCACAATCTATTTACTCGTGTAAGTGCTTATAAAGTGCAATTGTGTAAGATTCAGTAGTTGTAACTGTATTGCCCATCTGCATGGGTGTTATGAAGTTCACCACTTCTGTCTTAAGAAGCATGAAGTTGGCTTTGGAAAAAGTTTTTACCATGGTTTCCTTAATGGGGGGTGGGGGCAGGATGTGGATATCTAGGGTGATTAGCTTATGGTTGGATCGGAACAATGAGGTGTTGACTTCAGGTGTGGAACACCGGTCACTCATGTTGGTAATGACTAGATCTAGGATATTGTTGCCCCTGGTGGGGGTGTGGATAAGTTGATCCAGGGCATTGGCGTTTATGAATTCCAGAAAGCGTTGAGTGAAGGAGTTGGTACATGAATAGTTTTCCCAGTTAATGGTGGGGTAGTTGAAATCACCCATTATTAGGGTGTTTGGTTGAACCCTAATATTTTCCAGTACATCAAGAAAAGAGGAGTGGGAATCTTGGGGCATGGTGGGGGATCTGTCGCAAGCTACAATTTGGATTGCAGTTTTGCCCAGAGTTAGTTGCACTTGGATAACCTCGGATGCATTATGCTGAGCAACTAGCCTGGAGGTGTAGATATCCTTAATGAATATGGACACACCTCCGCCTTTGGTGTTCTGGTCCAGGTTACATGTTCGAAAAGTGTGGTATGAGTTATAGTCTGGTAGTGCAGGGGTGTTCTCTGGAGCCTTGAACCAGGTCTCAGTCACTGTACAGATATCTATGTTCTCCATTTTAAGGAGTGCCTCGAGTGAGTGCATTTTAAGATTTAGACTTCTAGCATTGAGTAGCATCACCCTCAGTTTTTGCTTGCCTGTTCCTGTTATGGTGGTGAATTTGTCATTTGAACCTTGTCTAAAAAAGGCACTATAGGGGTGGCAAGAACCTTAGCCAGTATCTGGAATCCCAGGGGTGACAGGTGCAGGCCATCTCTGGCAAAGCATCGTGGTCTGTCGACCATGTCATCCCAGGCAGACAGATACTGGATCCCTTTAGAATGACACCAGAAGCTTAGCCAATTGTTGAAGTCAATCATTTTGTTCTTGTACTGCGGTATCATTCTGGGTCATGGCAGAATGCTTCTCAGGGCTGGGGTCATACCTGCCTGGGCTACAAGATCGGAGAGCTCTTCCATGTCTCTTTTCATGTAGTCCAGGGAGGTACATCTCAGGTCATTCACACCAACATGGACAATGACAGAGTCATATTTGTACTTGCTGTGGAGTGACCTGAGTGTGTGGGTTATGTGGCGGATCCAGGCACCTGACAGGCAGCTGACAGTAACCTTCTCCTTGTTTAGCCAGGTGAGTGGGACATCAGTGTGCCTGACTGTAGAGTCACCTATGACTAGTGTGTTGGGTACGTTGTTTTGCCTTATTGGCTGTGGTTGAGTGGCACACTGAGTCTGCGGGTTATGTGTCATTTTGGTTGTGTTGGGGGGTGGAGGCTGCTTGCATTTCTGCTTTGGAGGTCCCTGTTGCTTGAACAGATTATTATTGAGAGCCTCTGCAAATGTTTTTGTGTTTCTATGTGTGGATTTTGGTGGTGTAGATTTAGTGAGACTATGTGATGAGTGTGGTGTGGTGCAAGTGTTTACCTTCTCCTCTTGACTGTCAAGTTCAGTCTTGGTTGGAGAGAGCTTTACCTCCAGTTTGGCTAGATAAGTGCATCTCTCACAGGTTGTAGTGTTGGGTGGTTGGAGGAGAGGGTTGTCTGTGTACATGAGGCAATTTCTACATTGCCCCAAGATGCCCAGATTCATCAGATAGACAGGAGAGAACACTGGGAGCTGACCCTTGGACATGCCTGAATAAAAAACTATTTTTCTCTAGATAAGTGAGGAAAGTGAGTACAAGAGCTGTTTTTCTCTAAGCAAGTGAGGAAAGTAAGTACAAAACTGTTTTCCTCTAGGTAATGAGGAAGATTGAATGCTGTAGTAATTAGTAGCTTATTTACTGCTTACAACAAGTTCTGAACAAGTGCTGATCATGAATAAGCAAATTCAAGTGCTAAAACTAAGAATCTGTATCTGGACTAAACTAGTTACAGGAAAGGGGGGAAATAAGTGCAAATACGGGCTTTTAAATCAGAAAGTTGAGAGAGATGGAAAAACTACCAAAATGGCCAATAACTACAATTTCTGGGCCAGAACCACTCCTTATGTGGTAGATAGGTTACCTAGTGCTTGCCACTCACACTGATAAGCTAGAAGGCTTCCCTCCAACACAGAAAGCTTGGGGTGGCTCAGAAGCTTACATACAGTCCTGGATACAGCAAATCTGAATCTGGACTACACTAGTTACAGGAAAGGTAGGAAACAGGCTTAGATTGTTTTTGTTTGTTTGTTTTATACAGAAAAGTAGCCATGCTGGTGAAATCACAAAATCATTAGACTGTATAACAGAAGGAAGAAAATCATGGTAAAAATAAGGAGGTACAGCACTCAGCAGGATAAAAGCACTCTCATCAAACTAAACAAATATCTCAGAAGACAAATACAGTCTACCAAAGCCAAATTTGAGGTGAATCTGGCCTACCTGACAAAGGACAACCACAAGGCATTTTTTAGCTATGTCTGCAACCTCAAAGGCAATGCATAATTATGTGCAGAGCTCATTGTAAATGGAGCCACCTATACTGAGCCAGAAGATATAGCAAACCTACTGGCCAATAAATTCAGCTCCAACTTTACCTCTCTCTCCCCCTCAACCTTCCCTCAGGAAATACCATCAAATATAACTCTCCTTGTTATTACTAGGGAACAGGTCCTTAATGCTTTCTCTAAGGCCAAGAACATTGCAGCAATGGGCCCAGACAATATCCCAGGATGCCTTCTAAATAACATGAAACATTATCTATCAGGGCCTCTGGAATTGCTATTTAACTATAGCCTTCAAACAGGCTTCATGCCACATGACTAGAGAACAGCAACAATCATCCCTCTGCACAAAGGAGGGCCATCTACAGACCTCGGAAACTACAGACCCATAAGTCTCACTAGTCTTATATGCAAAGTCATGGAAAGAATTACCAGGGAAATGATCAATAGTGATATAATAAACCCCCCAGACACTGGACCCTACCCAGTTTGGTTTTGTCAAGGGCAGATCATGCCTACTCAACCTGGTGTACTTCTTTGAGAAGGTCACCAAACAATGGATGAGAGCAAAATAGTTCACACTGCCTACCTTGACCTGGCCAAGGCATTTGACACAATACCCCACATGGGCATTGTTGACAAACTCAAAAGGTTAGGTACAAACTCATTTGTCACCCAGTGGATATCCAACTGGCTCACAGACAGGATCCAGGAAGTTAGAATTGGGGAGTCCACTCTACTAAGAGGCTAGTCACAAGTGAAGTCCCTCAGGGATTAGTCCCTGGACCGCTCCTTTTTGGCATTTACTTCTCTAAAGTCAAAGCCAATGTCAGTGGTCTGTGGCTGACTAAATTTGCAGTTGATTGCAAATTAGGAGCTGTCATTGAATCCCACACTAACACAAATGTTCCCCAGGAGGGGTTGACACAGACAAACAACTGGTGGCAAAGCCATGGACTAAAACTTAATGCCAAGAATTGCATAATAATATCCTTCGGGAAGTCATCCACCCCTGGTAACTATCATATTGACAACACACCCCTTAGAGTTGACTCAGTAGTCCAGAACTTAGGGACACACATAAATAGTAATCTTAATCTAGCCTTTGACCATCACTTGTTTACAGTAATGAGGAAATCCTTCTATGTTGCACAACTTATAAACAAATGTATGGCATCTAAGTCCAAGAAAGTCATTGTTCCACTGTATTTAGCATTCATCAGGCATATTATTGAGTGCAATGCCACCTTTGGTATGTACCTAACCAGGCATATCCAACAACTGGAACATCCACAGAGGTTCCTCACTAAACAAATACAGGGCTTAAGTAAAATGTCCTATGCAGACCGCCTCAAGACTGTATCCCTGTATTCTGTCTCCTACAGGCTTTTGAGGGGAGATCTATGCCTGACATACAGGACATTGTCAGTCCCAACTCTGATGGACCTCCTGCATATGCACAAAACAACAGCACCAGAATTACCCATTCTAAAGACTTAAACCTTGCCTGTGATATAAACAGGACCTGCTGGAGAGAAAGTTATGTATCCCAGAGATTACCCTGTCTCTGGAACAGACTCCTCATCCATGTGAAGCAGAGTTCCTCCCTATCCTAATTCAAGCACAACCTGGGCAATTGGATGGGTTACAGGAAATTAATCCCTGGTTTGGCACTTATGTCTCTAATGGACACAGGCAACCTGTAAATGGATGGTTCATCTCTCAATCCCATGCTTGTAAATGTTTCATGTCTCAAGCCCCTGCTTTCACTTATCAAGGGTATCAGAACTTGTCAGAGATTTAGAATGCATGTCTAAGCTTAAAAAGGCCCTTCTGATCGTTAGCCTAGTAAACACCTATGAACATATGAACCTGTTATGCACCCTGGTCATATGCCACCATACCCCCCCCCCCCCAAGAAAGTGGAACAAGTAATGCCAGCTCATTCTTCCTTTCCCGAAGCCAACTGTAGCAGGTGCCAATGTTAGTAACTGGACTCAGGTCAGATGGGTCCTAGTCAGAGCTTTATCCCTGTATACCAGCTGAGCTGGCCTAGATTAACTGTGCTGTTCAGAACTATAGAAAACTATATACATCCATAATGTTTCAAATACACATTAGCATCTCCATAGTTTTTTATTATTGCAACTCTACACTCTTCCTGTTTACGATCTTCATAAGATCTCATCCCATCTAAAATAAATCTTTTCATTCTCCCTTCTGACAGCCTGAGTCATAATGACTCTTTTGTACATTTTTCTGCTGTTCTTGCCTTTTGTGATAGCCTTACATATCATCTTTCCTTTTCTAGCCATTCTTTTGCAGTAATGCACTTTCCTTAACCTTCTAAATAAAACAACCAGGTTTTTGCTTTGACCTTCTGTTCATGTTCTTTGATTCCTTTTCTACACTTAATGAATTTTATATTTTTCAGAATTTTCTTCCCATTCACAGACACAAATTCCCATATTATCCTGACTTCTGGACATTCCCAAAACATGCATCTTACTGGCTGTCACCTCCCTGAACCTCCAACATTTTCCATTTCCCTTCCTCTTTGACCTGCTTAATTACACCAGGGTTCTGAACAGCAATGCACAATTCACATCTGCTGATCCTAGGTCACTGGAATAGAGTGAATATTGCTAAACCCACATAATATTTATTCCCATTCTGCCAGGGAAAACTCTAACCCTTCCATTGTGATCCATCTTAATCTGAATATCTCCATTGCTTGCCTGTACTCTTGCCTAACTAAAATTTTGCAGTTTCCCACCTCTAGGATTCTTCCCATCTTATTGACATCTGCCAGAATTTGCATATATAAAAAATATCCTGACTATATAACCCCACCCTCTGCTGGGTAAGCTAACTCTCAAAGCTCACCCTCAAGTTGTCAAATCATAGTCACTCTAACTTTGGTAGGCTATATTTTCCTTTTACATTCTACTAATAAAAGCAGGCTTGAGCTCCTCGTCATTAGTTGAACAAACAGTGCCTTTAAATGCCTTGAACTCCCTTTGTTTCTACTTCCATAAAACAAAACCCACGTTTTGATTTACTGTTATATTGGCCTATCATGTAAGACCTGCTGTTATGATAATTATTCTTATACACACATGTACTTTCTCCTGTCTTATCATCATATATCATTATAACAAATGACTACAAAAGATTTTACAATAGTGGCAAATCCAGATGAAAAAAAAATCCAGAAGTACAAATAAGCAAACAAGTAGCAACTGCATAAATAGATAAGCAAACAAACAAGCTGCATATAATTTAATTGGTTACATGTAAAATCAAGTCTCAACTGATCAATTCCCATATAAGTGAATACAGAGATAGAAATCTTCAAAACATTTAAGTAGTATCACTCCTTATTTTTGCAATATCCTTACAACCATTAGGCCAAACAATAAGGCAAATGGAAATTCAAGGAAGGGACTGGTATGGTAGAGGAAAAATTAACCTTATTTGCAAATAACTTGATTATGTGTATAACAAACCTTGAAAGGTTAAGCTGTTTTGGGTTACTGAGACAATTTAATAAAATTTACTAAACTTTAAGGGTATAATTTGACAATGGAACTAAGCCAAAAAATAAAAAAAATGTTTATAGTCCCTCTAATACCATATGTAGAACAGGCATTTCTCCATGAAATGAAAAAGTCATTTTGGAAAACTATTCATGGGGGAATAATGCAATTTATATGGGATGATAAGGGACCAAAAGTCAAATGGTAAAAATTGATCCTACCTATAGAAAAGGGTGGACTTTTGAGACCACACCTACAAACTTATTAAATTATAGAACAACTGAAGTTAGCTTACCATGTTCAAAATACCAGTTATAATCCTAAATGGACAGTAATGATGCTGACACAGGGTTGTTCTAGTCATTTAGTCCAAAAGTTAAATGATTGTTCCCAAAAATTAAATTCTGAGCACTGCAAGGAGATTGTAGGTTCCACACTTGCAAAAACATATAAACATACAAGTATAAAACATTATTTAAAATGAAGATTTGAAATGTGACCTCTTGGCCTGACTAAGCAAAAACTGAACACAAATAACTATTTTATTAAAAGGGTGGTAGTTTAATGGAGAGCAGATTTTTTTCGTGGGAGCAGATTAGGTTTGGAGACAGAAGTACGAAATGGGCTGAATTTGAGGAAAGATTTAAATTAAGACAAAAGGACATCTTAAGATACAGGGAATTGCTGTCTACTTTGGGAGAGTTTGACAAAGCAATACAAAACGGTGATCATAAAAGACCAGAACTGATTAGAATACTATACAGGCAAAGTTGTCATAAGCCAATAATAGAAATTCGTTAAGCAGAATATATGCCGCTTTGAACAATTTTAATAAAAAGTATGCAAATGGTCAAAAATGAAGCTGGGATAAATCGTAGGCACACAGATATCAGACAGTCAATGGCTAGGCATTTGCAGGACACCAAAATATATTAGCAAATCAAGAAGGTTTAGAATATTTACATGGAAGTGCCTGCACACAAAATTTTATACCCCAGAGAGAATAAACAAAATGTTTCCAGAAGCAACACAAATATGCTGGAGATGTAACCAGGGGCACAAAGGAAATTGTCAACATATGATCTGAACTTCTGTTAAATTAGATTGCTGTTGAAGGGCTATGCAAAAATTGATTCTGACTCTTCCATGATAGCAATAGCAGTTACTTCACTCAAGTCTAAAATGCCTTTTCTATACACATCCAGTTCATGCCCATACTGTTTTATTATTCATATTTTCAAATTTATGTTCATATTTTCATAACCAAGAAACCTACATATTATTGAGGTGTATAGTGTGAAACACCAATGTGGGATACTGGACAATTCACTGTCATTTCTGGTTTATATTACACTGTAACACCCGTGCACTGGCCCAGTAATCAAGGAGCCTCAGTCCTCACCACTAACACCAGTGAGGGGTGTCCACATTGGGAAGGATAACAAATACACACACAGTAAAGTACAATTTCCCTTAAGAGCACACAGAGATCACAGTCACTCTGGGGCTGGTTTCTCCCTTTCTTTCCAGATCCCCAGTAAGACTCCCCACTGGCACAGCTATAGAGTGGGCTCCTTAGCCAGGGTCCCAAGCCAAGTCCTCCTAGCACTCCCTCTGTCCAACCAGTGCTTCATGTCCCTGCCCAAGTAGCTGACACATATACACACTTTGAGATATGATTTATATACAGCCACACAGACACTTCTGGGGAAGGCTGGCACAGGTTCACTAGCTGTGGTCCTTCTGTCCAAGCCATAAAGTAGTAATCACTGCCACCAGGACCCTTACTTATCAGCTATTAGAAAGGCCCTTATCAAAGGGTATCCAATTATTACTGTGCAATATTATTATCCAAATGTAAGTGTGACTGAGCAGCAAGGCTTATTTGGAGTGGAGTAGTGGACAGCATCACTATATATGTGCAATGTACTCTAGAGCTTAAATTATCTCTATACAAAACAACCATATTTAATAATAATAAAAAACACAAGACAATACTTCTTACTACACAGTGCTAGTCAAGAGTTCAGAGATCACTGGAAAATGCTTAAAATAATACAGTAGAATAGTTCTGATATCAATATAGAAAACAGCTAGACTAAACATACTATTTTCTATCTTTTCCTTAAGAGAGACACTAAAGTCTAAGATCCTACTTACATACAGACAGAGCAAAGCAAATGTTGGTGAGTGGTCAGTTCGGAAGACAAATGCAAAATGCTCTTTCTCTCTCTAAGAAAGTCATTTAAATTGATAATACATCCTGCTGACTCATTTTAGATTACATCATTATTAACAATTCTCTGTTTTCTCAGGCTAACAGAAACTCTACGGTAACATTTCTTAATAAACTTGCACTTGGTCAGCAATTAAATACATTATATATGTAAAATCTAGCAATTAACTCTAGTCTCAAAACAATAGAAATAATCTGCTGGTTCAGACACCATGGCTCCGAGCCCTGAGATAAAAAAAGTCATAAATTGCTTGACTTATCAGCTTCCTTACAGCAGAGTGCACTGTTGTTACATTTTTGCATTTCAACATCCAATACAGTCTTTTCACATTTAAGAGAACAAGCCTATGGCTTATATTAATATTTGCAAATGACAGAATTATCTACAAAATTTTATCTTAGCTAGGCTGGCAGCCTTCACATATCTTCACATATCCCCCCCACCCCCACCTGGAAAACTCAAGCTAGTTTTTCAAGTGACCCTTGAGAAATGTTACTTGAGAGGGTTAGGTCTATCTGAGTATACCTTACCCCATTCCCTGTCTTGAGAGCCCATCTGCATTGGCAGTGCTACTCCCATTACAGTGCTGCACTGACATATCATATGCTTGCAACCCTAGGTTCCATCTTAGCAACTTGGCATTTTGCTGGCTGGCTCTATTTAACCATGTCAGGGGATTGTGATCTGTCACTACAGTAAATGTTCTTCCATACAGATAAGGCTGAAGTTTCTGTAGTGCTTACACTATGGCTAGACATTGCTTTTCTACAGCTGCATAGCATTCCACCCTGGGTTGGAGTCTATGACTGAGATAAACCACTGGGTTTGCTTCTCCCTCTGAAGAAATCTGGCTAAGTACAACCCCCACCCCATGGTTCGAACTATTCACCTGCACAACAAATACATTGCTGTAATCTGGACTGGCTAACACAGAGATCCCTTCCAAAGCTTCTTTAAGCTTCTGGAATGCCTGCTCACATGATGTGGTCCACACTACCGGATCTGGCCTGTTTTTCCTTGTCAGGTCTGTGAGGGGAGCAGCTATGGCACTATAACTGGGGATGAACTTTCTGTAGTATCCTGCTGTCCCTAAGAATGACCTCACCTATTTTTTAGTACCAGGTGTAGGCCATGCCTGAATGGCTTTTACTTTGGCAGGTTCTGGCCTGATCTTACCACTCCCCATTCTATGCCCCAGGTAGGAGACCTCTGCCATACCCACCTGACATTTGCTTGGCTTAATGGTCAACCCTGCCCTCTGTAGTCTGCCCAGCACCCCCTGACATGTTGAAGGTGTTCTTGCCATGTATGGCAAAAACACCTTCAACATGTCAGGGCAGTGTTCTTGCCATGAATGGCTGTAGATGGCAATATAATCTAGGTAAGCAAGGGCAAACCCTCCTGCTCCTGCAAGGATATAGGTTCATAGGTAGGTACTAGGCTATCTGCCCAAGGGCATTTATAAGCCTAGCCAGAGTGCATCAGCTTTTGCCGCCCCATTGATTAATTAACTGAGCCTCTGTCAAGAAGAGCCAATGAAGTGATCCCAGGGGTGTATTTTCTGTTACCCATATGATCTACTAGCCTCTGGAAAGTCACTGGGGCATTTTTCATCCTAAAGGGCATCTTTGTGAACTCATACAACCCAAAAGGAGTCACAAAGACCGAACCTCTCTCTAGCACTGGGAGTCAAGGTCACCTGCCAGTAATCCTTGGTAAGATCAATGGTGGTAAAATACTTAGCCCCACCCAGCTGCTCTAGGGCCTCATCTGTCCTAGGCATGGGGTAAGCATCTGACTCTGTGTCACTATTTAATTTCCTGTAGTCCACACAGAACCTGGTGCTGCCATCCTTCTTTGGCACCAGCACCACTGGGTGGCCCAGGGACTGTTGGACTATTGAATTACCCCATCTTCCAACATCTGCTGGATCTCCTTCCTCAGAGTCTGTTTGACTCTCTCAGGCATCTTATAAGGGGCCTGCCTAATAGGCCTTTGGGGTCCTGTATCCGCCTGGTGCTGCACCAGGTGGGTGCGCCCTGGTTTCCCAGTGAACATGTCCCCAAACTCCTGTAACACTGCTCGGATTTCTCGAACCTGGGTAGGAGATAGCTGCTGGGACATTGCTACCCCTTCCACTGAGGTGTTAGTTCGAGCCTCACTGAGAAGATCAATCACCAGATCTTCCTCAGACTCCTCCTGCAATCCACTGCAAATACTCAGCACAAGGGCCTCCCTATCATGGTAAGGTTTCATCATGTTAACATGGTACAATTTGTGCTCCTGCCTAGCAGTTCTGCCATGTTGTTAACATCACTTACCTTTCTTACCACCTTGTAGGGTCCCTCCCAGGCTGCTTGCAGCTTGTTGTATCTGACAGGAATGAGAGCCATTACCTGCTGCTCTACAGCATACTCTCTAGTTCGAGCATTCCTGTCATACCATAACTTTTTCTGTTGTTTGGCTTCTGCCAAGTTATCCTGGGCAAGCCCATGAGTTTTCTAAGCCTTGTCCTGAGGTGTAGGACATACACCACAACAGACTCCTTGTGAGATTCTCACACACCTTCCCACTCATCTTGAATTAAATCTAGAGGCCCCCTCACCCTATGCCTATACAGCAACTCAAAGGCTGAAAAAACTGTGGATTCCTGGGGAAGTTCTCTGCAAGCAAACAGCAGATGGGGCAAATATTTCCCCCACTCCCTCTTAAACTGGTCTGCAAATACCCGTAGCATGGACTTGATTGTAGAGTTTAACCTCTCAACAAGACCGTTATTCTGGGGGTGGCAGGGGGTATTCTTCAGGTGCTTCACCCCACAGTACTTCCACAGACAAGCTAGCAGGTCTGACATGAAATTGGCACCTCTGTCAGTCAGTATTTCTTTTGGGAAACTTACCCTGCTGAAAATTTCTAACAAAGCATTTGCCACCGTTTCTACTTCAATGGAGGACAAAGCCACTGCCTCAGGCTATCTTGTAGCATAATGTACTACCACTAGGATATACATTTTCCCTGTGGAACTTGGGGTACTCAGAGGCCCCACAATATCCATAGCTACCCTCTGAAATGGCTCTTCAATCACAGGCAAAGGCATCAAAGGAGCTCTCACCTTGTCTCCTGCCTTGTCTACCTTTTGGCACTGCTCACAGGTCCTGCAGTACCCTATTACATCTCTGGAAATTCCAGGCCAATAGAAGTTCTGCGTAATACATCTCTTTGTATGTTTTATGCCCATATGACCTGCAAAGGGGATATCATGGGCTATGGCTAGAAGCGCCAGATGGTAGGCTCTAGTTACTACCATCTGCTGTATTCTCTCACCTTCCAGCCCTCCCTCAGGGGTCCACTCTCTATACAGTAACCCTTTGTCCCAGCATACAGATTCCCCCCTTCCCTTGAGAATCAAGTGCCTCACTAGCTACCTGCCTCAGGCCTTGCAATGTAGGGTGTCTCAACTGTCTCTTTGTACCCTTCCTAGCACCCCTTACACAGGAATTCTGGCATCTTCTGACAGTGGTGTCTCAATGTCAGCCTGGGTACTACTACTAATCACCTCTACCTTTGAAGTCACTTTGTCCAAGGGAACATCAGTACCCACAAGCAGCTGTGGCTCACCTTCAGTCTCACTGCTACCGAGTAGCTCCATCCCTTAAGTAACCACCTCACCAGTCCTGGCTGCAAGTATGTGGCCTGCCTGGGTCTCCCCCAGGCTACCAGCCCCACATGCTTGTCTCAAAGTCTGACTATGTGTAACGGCATAAGCACATGGCAGCCTTATCAAAATCCTTCTCTATCAGGACATCTGGAGGATGGTAGCTTGGTATCCCTGTTGTCTCAAGACAACCTACTATTAGCATTTTGTCTTTTTTACTTACTGGCTCTTTCACCTTTTGTTCTCTCCTTGTCTTCGTGGACATCTGTAAGCCGCATGGCCCCAATGGTTGCATTCAAAAACATTTAACCCTAGGTCCTGGATGTGTACCTGGACTAGTGGCTTTCCCTGCTACTGGCAGATTCTGTTGGGGCAGTCTGGGCTGTCCACCATGGGTTCCTTTAGACCCATGAGCAGTACTGGGGGTCCCTTTCCTGTGCAGGGATGCCCTGCTTGCTAGGTATAGGTCTCCCTTCTTCCCCAACTCATCTGAAGTAGCACATTGTCTATCAACTAACTATATACTCATGTCCTCATGCAAAGTGCTAAGGGCTTGTTCCCTCACCAAAAGGTCTGCCAGCCCTTCAAAAGTGGTGACCTGACATCCACTCACCCACCTATGAAAATAAGTGCTCATTTCATCAACATATTCACACACACTTTCATCTGCCTTGCGTCTATGCTGATGAAATCTTTTTCCTATAAGTTTCAGGTGTTAGCTTAAATTGTAACAAAACAGTCAACGTCAGACATATTGGACAAAATAGTTACATCTTTACCATGGTAAAGGGGGTCAGGAACCGTACCCAGAGTCTTTGGTCAACATCATACTGTTTACATACCCTCTCAAATATATATGAATGAAACTATCAAAAGTTTCCCCCTCTGTAAACTGTGGAAGAAATTTACTGACCATTTGTGCTTCTGGGGTCCAGTTACTCCCTTCCACATTACCTCCATAACTCTGGCAAAGAGTCAGCATCTCCTTTTCGTGCTGCCCCTGCCTCTCCTTCTCCTCAGCTTCCAGGCGTAGCAGTTTCTCATTCTCCTCAGATAGCTATCTCGGTCTGTCTGCTGCTTCTGTTTCCATATGCCTGACCTCCAACTCAAGTCTCTTTAGCTCCAGATGGGTTTTTAAGTCCTCTGCAGAAAGGTTCAGCTGTCAATTCTCTGAGTGTTGTATATCTCCACGGCCAGTCTGATCGCCCTCCTGATTGCTGTTTTCTGATGCAGCTGTGACTAAAGCTGCAATCATGTCTGCCTTAGGTTTCCGTGCACCAGTCCCTTAGCCTGGCACATCTCAGCCAGCTGGCTCCTTGACAGCTTGCAATACTCCTCTGCTGACATGCTTGCCTGCTCTCCTTGACTAATTAAGCTAACAAAAGAAATACAACAATTGTGATCTGAACTCTGAATATTCACTGTGTGGCTGATTTAGAGCACAAAAACACCTTCAGTGATAACTGTACACAAGCTACAGGATTTCACTATCCATACCATTACAAGCCAATTGCCAACCAGTTAATATGTGGTGTGGGTATCCCACCACTGCCAAACAATTAATATGTGATGTCTGTGCACTGGCCCAATAATCAAGGAGCTTCAGTCTTCACCACTAACACCAGTGAGGAGTGTCTACATTGGGAAGGATAACAAATACACACACAGTAAAGTACAATTTCCCTTAAGAGCACACAGAGGTCACAGTCACTCTGGGGCTTTTTTCTCCCTTTCTCTCCATATCCCCAGTAAGACTCCCCACTGGCACAGCTATAAAGTGGGGTCCTTAGCCAGGGTCCCAAGCCAAATCCTCCTAGCACTCTCTCTGTCCAACCAGTGCTTTGTGTCCCTGCCCAAGTAGGGGACACACACACACACACACACACACACACACACACACACACACACACACACACACACACACACACACACACACACACACACACTTTGAGATATGATTTATATACAACCAGACACTCCTGGGGAAAGCTGGCACAGTTCAGTAGCTGTGCCCCTTCTGTCCAGGCTTTAAGGTAGTAATCACTGCCACTAGGACCCTTACTTATCAGCTACTAAAAAGGCCCTTACCAAAGGGTATCCAATTATTAGTGTGCAATATTATTATCCAAATGGTAGGTGTGACTGAGCAGCAAGTCTTATTTGGAGTGGCTTGGACAGTATCACTATATATGTGCAATGTACTCTAGAGCTTAAATTATCACTACACAAAACAGCCACAGGTGAAAGGTTTAAAAATATTTAAGAAATAATAAACACAGTCAAGAGTTCAGAGATCACATGAAAATGCTTGAAATAATACAGTAGAATAGTTCTGACATCATTATTGAAAACAGCTAGACTAACCTTACTATTTTCTATCTTTTCCTTAAAAGAGACACTAAAGTCTAATATCCTACTTACATACAGACAGAGCAAAGCAAGCGCTGGTGATCTGTCAGTTCTGAAGACAAATGCAAAATGCTCTCTCTGTCTCTAAGAAAATCCTTTAAATTGATAATACAGCATGTTGACTCATTTTAGATTACACCATTCTTAACAATTCTCTGGTTTCCCAGGCTAACAGAAACTCTACATTAACATTTATTAGTAAGCTTGCACCTGGTCAGGAAGCTACAGCAATTAAAGACATTATATATGTAAAATCTAGCAATTAACTCTAGTCTCATAACAATAGAATCTGCTGGTTCAGACATCATGGCTCCGAGCCCTGAGATCAAAAGTCATAAAATGCTTGACTTATAATCTTTCTTACAGCAGAGCGCACTGTTGTTACATTTTTGCAGTTCAACATCCAATACAGTCTTTTCACATTTAAGCGAACAAGTCTGTGGATTATATTAATATTTACAAATGACCGAATTATCTACAAAATTCTATCTAGCTAAGCTGGCAGCCTTCTCATATCTTCACACACACTATACTAGAAATTTTACCAGTTGATGTTAAGTTGTCAATCTCACCTTCATTCTTGCTGGATGGAGAGTCACTTTTACCAGCTCGAGGCAGCCCCATATCCCATGATGCAAGGCAGTAATTACCCAGATCTCGTTTGGAGAAATTTTAGATATCCCAGTACCCTAAAATTTTATTTTTATAACCTTGTAGTTTACTGTTCACTTAGCTCCATTCCGCTTACGTTTCCTTCTTTTATATCTTTCTGTGTTTTTGTTGTGTCACTGTTATTAGTTTTATTATTTCTGTCAATTTTTGGTGTGATTGTGTGTGTGTGTGGGGTTCTTGTCTAAGAGAGCTCGAGAGCTAAGGGCTCGGTCGGCCGCCCTCTAAAGCCACCCAAGACCCAGACTTCGTGTCCAACCTGTTTGTTTCTTGCGGGGGGTTTCTCGGCCCTCCTGGGAGGAGCTTTCAAGGTGATGTTAGTCAGCAGCGGGTTCCTTTAGCCTCCCTCCTATGGTGCCTGTAGATGATCTCTCCCACTCTCTTGCTCCTGGACCCAGAGATCCGATCCTTCAGGATAAGAGCGTAACCTGCAAGAGAGAAGCAAATTAGACCACACCTGTCTACACACACATCAAGATACCGATTTGATGAGTCGGAGGGGTCCCCAAGATCCCCTCAGCGACCTTGCTATCGCTTTGCTAATTATTTTATGTCACTCACCCGTCTTCAAAGAGACATCGCCTTCAGCTGGGAAAATTCCAATTCCATAACCTCCTCCTCCATGCGGCTCATTTCTTGCAGCCGGATGGAGCTGCAGGCACAGGAGTGGTGGGCTCTCGGCGTCAGTCCTGGATGGATGGGACAACATTGTTTGGCCCTCAGTCAAAATCTCAAGGAGTCACAGCCTGGCTTCCCTCTCTCAACAAATGAAATGGGTCAGTCATATCCGAGGGAGTTACAAACACCCTTTCGAGAAAAGCCCTGGAGACCAATATTAGACCTCAGCAGACTAAACAGTCTGTCAAAATCATCCTATCCAGAAGGTACAGAAGCCAGGTCCTGAAAGTGTTGGGGGGCCTCATGGCAGCTGCTATCACACTTCTTCCTCTGGCCGCATGTTGTTTACTGTCACAGCATCCAACATCCTGGTGACCATGCAGAACCATCTATCCTGGTGGACTTCTTCTCCCTTAGTCCATCAGGGCAGACCATTGTCCCCCCCCCCCAGCCCGTAGTCCCGGGCCATGCCTCCTGGGGCGGGGGGGGGGGGGGGTGGGGGGGATGGTTCATGGCTTGGGCAACGTTCGAATACCACCTGCATAAAACACCTGCACATAAGGGCAGTGCTTTTGCATTTGCAATCCCTCAGCGACTTTCTCTTTCTAGGAACAATTGCAGATTCACACAGACAACATGTCCGTGAGTGTGGTACATCAACAAGCAGGCGGGGACCAAGTCCTATCCTCCTTGTTGAGAAGCTCAGACTTTGGCAATGGGCGATCTCCTCTCATAAACCAACATAATAGCAGATTGAGAGATAGCAGACAGATTGAGCAGAGCTATACTCATGCCTCATGAGTGGTCTCAAAGAGATTTTTTTTGGAAGAGATTTTTTCAGAAGTGGGCACACCCTAAACAGCAAAACAGCAAATGCAAACTTCCTTCTTCTCTCTCTTCTCTCTCCCATCCCCCGGAGAGCCCTTACCCAGACGCCTTGGGGGACTTTGGCTATGCTTTCCCCTTTTTCCGTTAATACCTCATCGACAAATTTGGTCTTTTCTTCCATCTGCCAATCTCTTGCAGCAGCCTTGGCATCTGGACCCAGTTTCCAGATCTTCTGACCCCGGTCGGGTCGGCGGGCACGGTCCATTCGTTCTCTCAACCTCACAGCATATCGTAAGGAAGTCCCTCTACTAGAGGATTTACTCTAGAAAATTTTTGGTTTTTCCCTTTGGGGAGAAGTTCAAGAACATAGACCCTTTTTTGCCCTCCTTCAGTCTTGACTCTACCACTTTTCCTCACCAGTTTTTTTTTTTCCACAGTTGTGTCCAGTGGCAAGCAACTAAACCTAATGGCCGGATTTGCAGACATTACATTATCCAAAACAAACTTTGTAAAGCCTTCAAAGGGTGTTCCCTTCTTAAACCCCTGTCTTCCCCTCCACCTGGGAGTGCGGGTTTTAAATTAATTAAAAGTACTGCTCCCCTTGATACTTTTTCTGCTTCTGCTTCATGCCCCATTAAAGTTTCTTTCTTTGGAAGACACTTTCGTCGTATTACCTACGCTAGAAGAGTGTCTGAACTTTCATGCCCTCTGTAATACGTCCTTCTTACTTAGTCTTCCACAAGGACAGAGTATCCTTAAGAACCAATCCATCCTTGCCAATTATTACTGTGGGGAACTAACATGTTCATCGCCAACTCAGATATTACGCCAACACAACAACATACATTTAGGACAGACAGCCTAATCTTTCCTTCCTCTCTGATAAAAAAAATCCTTCCCCTGTTTCTAAAGTAATCTTTCTCAGATAAAGTAACCTTCACCATCTCTGACATTTATTCTATCATTTAGGGGCAAAACACTTCAAAAAAAACCTTCAAATCTCTACAAGCATTCTAGGAGGTCTCACCAGCAGCTAGGCCTTTCAGGCTAGGCAACTATACTAGCAGCCAGTGCTCACTTGGGCCATCATACCCTTCGCTTCCATTACAATTGGATTTTTGGCCGCCAGGACAGGGCAAGTTTTGGTTCCACAGTTCTCAAGAGTCTGTTCCATTGAGCCCAGACCCAGGAGTGAGTAGGGCGGGACGTGGTCCCAAGAGAATGGATCCAAGAAGTAGATTAACACATTTACATTTCAGGTATGTACCCACCTACCATAACGTATTGTCTTGTCTCGCCTTCTCTGCATCCCTCCCTCCTATCCCCTCTGGTTTCACACAGCCTTTTAGGTTAGTTGTTCTTCTTTTCTTGGTGGAAAGTTATATGGGTTTTTTCCTCTAGATACCAATCGGCTTAGCAAGTGCCGAGTCAAAGCCGAGGATCGGCTCCGAACCCATCCAGCAAGAATGAAGGCGAGAGAAGACAACTAACATGGAACGTTATGGTAGGTACATAACTTCTAATTTGCTAGTAATTCTGAAAAATAAGCAATATTTTCATGTGTGCTTAATACTTCAAAAACCAAAACAAACTGTTGCATGACATTAAGTGTAACCTTAGATGGTTTTGAATAAAACTGTTTTTGATATTTGCACTGTAGGTTGCACATCTTGAGTGATATCTAGTATTATTTGTTTTGTTAATTATACAATTAAGCATATGTTTTCATATTTTTGTAAACATCTCAGTAAACATGCACTTAACAGAATAATTTCTTGTCATGTGAAAGCTTATGTCTGGTTATCAAAATGTTCTAACAATACATGTCTAGTTTGCACATTTTCCAAAGCTATGATGATTTGCTTATGAAAAATTACAAAAACTACAAGTTGGGGTTTGTGTGAATTATAATATATTACAATAATTATAGGAAAGACTATGAATGTACTGACTATTATCACTGTAAAGACTACATCTTACTGTTAACATTGCTATTTGTACAGTTTTAATAACTTTTATTATTCACAAAATATTTACATTTATCTTATGCTTTTTAAGATGTTTTTCAGAAATGCACTGGAATGCAAGATGAGTGTAGGCTGCTAGAGGTGTGACTTTCCGCACCACAAAGGTGTTAATGAATTGCTATCTAGGTTGGACTGGAACAATTAATTAGACAAGGCAGGTGAAAGCATTAATGTTACTACAATAAAGTGGAAAGCTTATGAAGAACCCAAAATAAGTGAGTTGCTCTCTCTCTCTCTCTCTCTCTCTCTCTCTCTCTCTCTCTCAGGGAATTTGAAACAGGGAGTTCAAATAGTGAAGAACAAATGGGAGTTCAAATAGTGAAGAACAAATTTAAAATGCGGGTTATACAAAAGCAATGAATCAAAGGAAAGGGAGGCCAGCAAAAGACAGTTGTCTATGTAAGAATTCTAGATTAGCCTACATAATGAAACCTGTTAATAAAAATGTTTAAGGTTTGGATTCCAGTATTATGAACCTTGGTTCTGCAGTGGAACTAATGTATATTAATTCCCTTCTTATTCAAGCCAATGAAAACTGAAAGAGTCAGCAGCTTATAGAATAAGTACACCATGCATACAGTATGCAGAATGTGTATTTTAATTGGAGGTTATAGCAATGAATAAAGCAGTTTGTGTAAAGAAAAAAAAAAGAAAAACAAAAAATACAACTAAGTGATACTGCTTACTGAAAATTATTTCATAGGTGATTTTTAAAAAGTGCAGCCATTGAGGCTTCACCCTCCCCATATTTGTATATACTAATTTGAGGACATTCATTAGTTGAAAAGGTGCGTATACTACAGATATTTTGACATAAATTCATGATTAGGAGTTAGTATAGTGGGAGTAAAGCCTCCAAATTGGGATGTATTTAGGTACATAGTCCACCCCTGCAAAAATATTGCATTATATATTATTTCTTCTATACATGTACTAGCCTATGAGATTCTTAGGCATTCATCTGTAGAATATGATGCATAAATGGCATTGCATATTCATAAATCTACTAAAATGGTGTCATATTTACAACAGGTATCTTGCTCTGTAGGCAAGTTGCATATGTAACCTTTGTCATCAAATTGTATGCCCTGCAGCAGAGCAATTTAGTGGTTCCCTAATTCATTTTATAAGATATAAATAAAAATTCCATCATACTGATAAAATGAGACACAGAACAGACAGCTCAGTTTAGACTATACTCTTAAAATATGCCAATTGCTAACAGCAATGTTTTTAATAGTTTTAGAATCTGAACTACAGATGATATTCAGAAACAAATAGTGCACTGCATTACACAAAGTTGCAAGTGAATGGCAATGTGGAGGGAGGGTGAGACTTAGAGACAGCTGTAGTGTGACCATGCTACTGGAGAATAGAGAGATCTGCATTACATGTAAATGATGGATCTATATCAAAAGAATAAATGTTCACAACCATGAATACAACAACAGCGGCACATAAACGCCAAAGTGCTAAAAGAACGAAAGACATAAATATCAAAATCAGAACGCCGAATGCATTTCCGAAAACAACAGTGCCATACAGATAAGGAAAACCTACGTAAACAAACTTCAATAAACACACTTTTGCAGGGGGCAAGCCCCCCTGCACCCCCCACATACATCCCCTACTTAAATATACCAACTCCAAGATCGCACTACAGTGGGGAAAAGGATATATTTCCTCTTCCCCACAATCACCCTGCTGGCCAAGGAAATACATTTGACGTTCCGATTTTCGATGTTTACGTGTTTCGCTCTTGTAGCACTTCGGTGTTTATGTGTCTCTGTTGTTGTATTCGCGGTTGTGAACATTCGTTCTTTTAACTATAGACCTGTAAATGACTACATGTTGATGTGCTACTGAGAGACATTGGTTATACAAATGACAAAATCAAACATGGTGGAGCAATTCAGAAATTTATAAAATTAACAAGATGAAACGCAGGCACCATCTATTCTGAATCCAAGGATTTCCCTGTGTACAGGAGCACTTACTGTGATAAGATGTTGGAGTATCATCTGTATTAGCTGAACAGTATCTGTCATTGCCACCCCTTGGAACCAATATCTGCAGTGTTGCATGCAGTCACGTTCCAAGATGCAGACAGGTCCACCAGCAGCTAATATGTCATCACTTCCTTGACTGGGGCATTGTTGACCATTACCATGTAGATAGAAACACCATAGGAGAGTTAGTAAACATGTGATGTGAAGTTGTTCAATCTCGCCGTTTGTTCTTAAGACGTGGGTTCGGAGCCGATCCATTGGCTTCAAGTCAGCCGCTTTCCAAGCTCTAGATCTCTTAGAAGCTTGAGACACAGTCCCTATCCCATGATGCTCTGCTGCCAAACCCCAGATCTAGTCTGCCGCTGCAACGGATCACACGATCTTCAGAGGAAGCTCGGGCCAGTATCCTTTTTTATTATATATTTGGATATTTAGACTTATAATAACTATCAGGGATCTGATACTTAGTGAGGCTTCACATATTTCTTCTTTTTTGTGGTTTGGAGTAGGTTTCTAAGCTTGTATTTTGTCTTTTAGTTCGGAGAGGTTTGCTCCTAGGCCTTTAGCCTTCTTGATTTACTCTACTTGACAGGGCTCTGTCAAATGTAATACCTTATCCCTTTATAATCTGTATTGAGTGTTTGTTTTTTCTTATTGTATCCCTTTTCTATAGTTGTTGCAGTTCAGAGATCTGAACTTCTAAGCTGTTTTTGTGGTGTTATTACGACTGATTGGACAATTTTTCAAAATGTCAGAGAAGCAAAAATCTGGGTTTAAAAAGTGTGACTGTGGACAAAAGATGTCCATCACGGATAATCATATTTCTTGTGTTTATTCTTTGGGCCCGCTACATTTACAGGAGGATTGCTCTATCTGCCATTCCTTCAGTGGCAGGGTGTTTTTAGAGAAGAGAAGGAAATTGGTAGATAGAGGACTGCTGAAATCGGACTTCCAGGATATATTGGATAAGACTGACCAGACCTCCAAGTCCTTGAAGGGGTCGAAGTCATCTAAGGTGTCTTCGGAGCACAAGTCTTCGGCTCCGAGCACCTCTGGCAAGACTCGGTCACCGGCTCTACAGCCTTCGGAGCCGTGCACCGAGATCTTACCTTGGAGCCAAGTCATTGTGTTGGAACCAGTGTCGGAGGTTTTGAAGTCTCTGATCCTTAAGTCAGTGGCTTCTTCGGCTCCTTCGACATGTTCTTCCAGTGCCCTTTCTGACATCGATGTGGACCGAGTGGTACAGAGACTTTTGGTGAACCTGGCCCTGGCAAATTGCTTGCAGCTTCGACCCAGTTGGCTTCGAAGCCTACGACCCCTCTTTCCATGAGTTCTGCTCCTCCTCCGAGGCCAGTTGAGCCTTCGGAGTCAGAAAGAGAGGATCTGATAGTGGTGGAACCCTCAGAGCCGAGGCCTGTTCCAGTGCTCTCAGCTCCTTCGACCTTGACTTCTTTGGTTCCGATCGAAGAATCTCGGAGCCGACACTCTCTTGCTGGTTCCGAGGGGGGGAGTTGAACCGATGCTTCGGTTCTGACTCTCCTTCTTGGGGCTTTGGCGCAGATGAGCTCGGTTCCATCCTCTGGTTCAGAGCCCGTGGTCTCGGTCCCTGGGAGGCTGCTGTATTCTTCGGAACCGGTGGACTGCTCGGGTGGGGAAACCGGTGCCTTCGATGCCATGAGGAAGGTCATGTCTGCTAAGACCCTCACTTCTTTGGTTCCTTCCTCTTCCTCTCCTAAATGGCCATGCTCTGTCTCTACACCACAGGTTCCCATTAAGCGTCGAGACCCAGAGCCTCAGGTAACCCCATTGGGTGACCCCTGCTTGACTGAGACTTCACCAGATGCCCCCACTGATGAAGTCCCCAGGAAAAGACTGTGTAAGAGGAGGCATTTAGATTCCCCCCAGGAATCCTTAACATCAGACACCGACTTGGAGGAATCAGAAGAGTCCCCACGGTCCTCCTCTGAGGATGTTTGTTTTGCAGACATCCTTGAAATACTAAGGCAGAGGGATGACTGGCAGTCCCTTACCCCTACTGAGGATGAGTCGGTGCTCCTGAAGGCCTTTGGGTCTCAACCCTCCACCTCCTGGGTTACTCCGCCTTTTGATGAATTAATGGACTTGATCGCTCGAAAGGTGTGGGGGTCTCCTGATTCTATGGAACCGATCCCTCGGAGACCCAACAAATTTATCACCTGCCCTCAGAATAAGTCCTTTCTCACAAAAGGGGTACCCGTTGATGCCATGGTGGTGGCGGCTGCCAAGAAAGAGATGTCAGACACCTCTTCCTTTGTCCATCCTCCTAATAGAGATTCCAGGACGATGGACAGATATGGGAAATGCATCTTTATTTCTGTGACATTTGCTACGAGATCGCTTAACTATTTAACCCATTTTACCCGTCTTCAACGAGATCTCCTGAAAGAGCTTGGAGATACTTACACAGGTGATGCTTTCTCCCAGAAAGTGACGGCACAGCTTAACACCCTTAATTCCATTGTAAACTCATCCATGAGGCTCATTTCTTATTAAACCGAGGGATTGAGTCGGGCTGCGGGTTCAGCGGTAGCTCTGCGGAGACAATCCTGGATGCGCTTATGCTCCTTTGCGGAAGCCTTCAAGTCTTCCTTTGTAAATACCCCATTTGAGGGCTCTTCCTTGTTTGGGCCCAAAGTCAAGGAGACACTCACTAGGTGTGAGCAGGAAGGAAAGACTCTATCTGCTGTAGGAGTCCGTTTTTCCACCCCCACTAGACCATACCCCAAAGGGCAGAGAGGTGGAAAAATGTGGCTCCGAAAGTCCCAAGGAGCTTTCCAGAACTCACGTAGTGTAACCCCCTCCAGGGGCAGAGGAGGGGGGTATAATGCTAGACGCTGCCCAGGTGGCAGAGGGGGTCCGCAGAACCAGGGTGACAGGGAGCAGTTCCCTGACAAACCCTATCAGCGCTCCTGAGAGGAGGCCTGACCGTCCTACTCTGGAGGCAGTTGGGGGTCGCATAGCTTTATACCTACACGCCTGGCTAGGAATTACATCAGATTCCTGGGTAAAAAGCATAATCACCAGTGGCTACATCATTCCCTTTTCAGAATTCCCTTGCATTCGGACAAGAATCCCAGACATTCCACCCAGTCTGCGGAGTCTAGCAGCCACAGAAATTCAGAGGCTGCTGGAAAAAAGTCATCCAGCCAGTTCCGGCAGACCAAATAGGATCCGGAACTTGCTCCAGGTTCTTTTTAGTTCCAAAGAAAACAGGGGACTGGAGGCCCATCTTAGACCTCAGCAATCTCAACTCCTTTGTCAAAAAGAAAAAGTTCCAGATGGTCATGCTTCAGTCGATAATCCCATTCCTCAAAACGGGTGATTAGATGTGCTCAAGAGATCTCAAGGATGTGTATTACCACATAAAAATGGCCAGACCATCCAGAGATCACTTGCGTTTCCGGCTGGGGGCCAGTCACTACCAATTCCGAGCTCAGCCCTTTGGTCTCACCACAGCCCCCAAAGTGTTCACCAAATGCATGACAGTTGTCACTGCTCACCTGAGATGTTTAGGATTCCGGGTGTTTCCATATTTTGAAGACTGGCTCCTCACTGCCACCACCAGGCATCAACTGATTCATGCCAGGGATTACACTATCAGCTTGTGCTCCCTGTTGGGCATAACCTTAAATTTCGAAAAATCTGCTTTATCGCCGTTGCAGCATATTTCCTTTATAGGAGCAGATCTAGACACCACCACTGCCCTGGTCAGATTGCCTAAAGAATGAGTAATCTCTTTATGAAACCAAGTATCCCTTTTGTTGATGGAAAAGAATGTCCCTGCATTCCAAGTTCTGAAGCTGTTAGGCACCATGGCAGCAACTCTCATAGTGGTTCCTCTGGGGCGCATGCACATGAGGATACTCCAATGGTTGCTCTTCACACAGTGGTCTTATCAACAACTTCCAATGTCACACAAGATTCTGCTAACAAATACTTGCAAACAGGACCTCCTTTGGTGGTTGAACAGCCACCAAGTTACTGTAGGTCGTCTGTTTGTACTCCTCCCTCCCACAGCCACAGTGACCATGGATGCTTCCCTGATAGGGTGGGGGGAGCTGTGTCAGGGAAGGACTGTCCAAGGTACTTGGTCAGAGATGGAATCTAGTTTGCACATCAATGTCTTGGAGTTGAGAGCGGTGTTTCTAGGGTTGCAGCACTTTTACGACTCTCTACCTCAAGAGACGATTGCAATACAGACAGACAACATGTCGGTAGTCTGGTACATCAACAAGCAAGGGGGAACCAGATTTTACCCCTTATGCCGAGAGGCCCTGAGAATTTGGCAGTGGGCTGTATCCACCGGGCGCTTCCTGATAGCAACGCACATCACGGGGTCATCCAACGTGATAGCGGACAAATTGAGCAGAGCCATTCTATTGCCTCACGAGTGGTCCCTCAAAGAACGAGTGGCGGAAAGGATGTTCCGCAAATGGGGCCAGCCATGCTGCAACCTTTTTGCATCCCCGATGAATGCCAAATGCAGAAGCTACTTTGCCCTATACACTCCACCAGGGGACATCCCAAGGGACACACTCGTACACGATTGGCCCTCGGGTCTCCTATATGCCTTTCCTCCATTCCCGCTGATCCCCAAATTTTTACAGAAAGCCAAAAGCCTGGGAAGGGCTGTTATTCTGATAGCCCCGTTTTGGCCTCGGCAGATATGGTTCCCCTTCCTTCAACAATACCAAGTGGAAGAACCTTGGGTTTTGGACCCAGTGCCAGACCTTCTGACTCATTTGTCGGGAGTTCTTCACCCCCCCCATTGTATCACTCAAACTGACAGCTTGGCTGCTCCACTTCCCAACCTAGTCAGATCTCATGATGTCTCCCGCGGTTCAGCATATTCTGGTTTCCTCGCATAAAGTCTCCACCAGGAAACTATATAACAATAAATGGAAACGATTTGGTCATTGGGCTTCTCAACATGGTATTGATCACTTTATCTCCCCTATTAATAGCATTCTGGAATTTTTGACTTCACTTTTCTATGGTGGTGTGGCAGCCGCTACTATAAGGGTTCAATTGGCTGCCATATCTAACTTCCATGTGGGATGCGGAGGTTCTAACATTATGTCCCACAGATTATGTAAAGCCTTTTTGAAAGGGACTCATCACCTTCGACCCCCTATCAGACATCCGATTACTCCCTGGAATCTAAATTTGGTGCTGTCTCAACTCATGCTTCCCCCTTTTGAGCCCGCATCTTCTTGGCCGTTAAAGTTCCTTTCTTAGAAGACAATTTTCTTAGTGGCCATTACTTCGGTGCGTAGAGTTTCTGAACTTCAAGCACTCTCTGTTAGGCCCCCATATTTGGTCTTTCACCCTGACAGGGTGTCTCTATGAACAAATCTATCCTTTCTCCCGAAGGTCTGTTCTGAAGTGAACTTTAACCAGTCCATTGAACTTCCCACTTTTTTCAGGCATCATGCCAGTAAATTGGAATATATGTTGCATAAGCTTGATGTTCACAGACAATTGAGATTTTATTTGGACAGAACAAAAGAATTCAGAAAATCAGATCAACTGTTTCCCATGCAGACAATAAGAAGGGCCTTTCAGTATCCAAAGTTACGTTGTCCAAATGGCTTTCTGATTGTATAAAGTTTGCATATTCTTCATCCCATCAACCTTTAGAACGTGAAGTGAAAGCTCATTCTACCAGGGCTGTTTCTACGTCCTTAGCTCACGCAGCTCATTTACCTTTGGACACCATTTGTGCAGCTGCTACTTGGTCCAAACCTCATACATTTATTACTCATTACAAAGTGGACAGGGTCTCCAAGGACAGGGCTTCCTTTGGTTCCACCATTCTCAGAAATGTACTCCTGTGAGCTGCCAGGATTAGGGTGCTTGGGAATGCTACCCACGTGTAAGAACAAATGGCGAGATTGAACAACTTCACATAAAGAAGATATGTTCTTACCATAACGTTCCATGTGAGTTGTTCATCTCGCCTTTGTTCTTACACTCCCTCCCACCTTCCCCCTCCATGTTCTGGAAGAATGGGTATGGCTAGTGGTGTGTTTGATCTTACTAGTATCTTCTTGTCAGCCAGGTTATCTTTTAACTAATTGTAAATAGTTACTTTGTTATATTGGGTTGCTTAGTTATGTTTCTTGCTGGGTTCAGCAAACTAGATCTGGGGTTTGGCAGCAGAGCATCATGAGATAGGGACTGTGTCTCGAGCTTCTAAGAGATCTAGAGCTTGGAAAGTGGCCCACATGTAAGAACAAAGGCGAGCTGAACAACTCACATGGAACCTTATGGTAAGAACATAATTTCTTTTTTCCAACATATGGAATCATGTGAACTATGTGGAGTGCCAATACCAGTAGACAAATCATTAACTATCCTTATTACAGGGATTTTTCCATGTCTAACAAGGCATAGTAGTGGTTTCACAGGCTTCAGCCTCATAAGTTCTATACCAGTTCCATGATGTGATACTGTAGAATGTGGAGCAGCATATTTGACTCCCACAGATAACAGAGGCAGTAGTCATCACTGTGCAACATTCTGCAACATAGCCCATTTCCTTGAGGTTCTTGAAGATACTGACTGCATCCATACTATCAAGTTTTCTTCTTCTCCACATGACATCTGTCACATTAACTAGAAGAGCTTCCAGTCCTTTAACTGCCAGGTAGTGCATACTGGATAGGGTATTATATACAATATATCTGTGCACCATCCAGGCAGTTCCCGTGATTCTCACAACTTACACACATTAGCTATAACAGTGTTTTGTGCAGGGTGACTTTCCACAGGGTCATCTAGTCCATGATAAGCTGTTCCTATAAATGTAGCTAGTGGGCCAGTCATAATGGTGTCCATTGTTTTGTGTTGCAGGTGATGCAGAATATGCCCTGGAACCATGAATCATGACCCTATCTGCAGCCCCTTGACCACAGCAGAGATGGAGTTTAACATCGCACTGTCACAGACATGTAGCATCATCAAGTGTGTGTTCATACTGCCAAAGGCTTACTTCCACTTCTTGGATATTTCTGGGTACATCTAGTAGTGCATTGCAGTATGCTTCAGACACCTGCAACAAGAAATTTATGTTGTTCAGCATGCTGCTAAATGCACAATTACAAGATAAGGGCACCATACGACTGCCAGACAGACTGGAGGGAGTAGTGTTGGAGGAGCCTAGTGAGGAGTCTTTAGAAGAACTGGCTGCAGTACTACACCTTGTGAGGTTTGTTCAGGCATAGTGTATTGGAACACTGGCAAAGAGGAAGTATCTGGTCCATAGCTATGGTCCACAACAAAGAAAACAGTGAATAGCAATGATATATGCAATAATATAACCAGATTGTGCAGTAAAGTGCATTGAATAGCCACATGCCTGAGGGAGGACAGGGCACAGTTATCAGCATTTGCATAGGTGGGGTGGGTGGGGTACAGTGACACTCAACAGCAATAATATCCTAGGTGGAAGGGTTGTGGATAGTATTTTGTGAGTTGTGGATGCAGTAAACACACACACACACACACACACACACACACACACACACACACACACACACACACACACACACACACACACACAGCTAGGAGGATGGGGGGATGTCATGGATCACACCCTTAATGGATGGCTGGAGCTTCCAAGAGATAACCACTGGCTGGGTATTACACATAGTGCTGGAGTTTCAGGACATGAGACACACCATCCAATGCATACCTCTCAACTGTCCAGATTTTTGCAGAATGTCTAGATTTCTGCCTCATATTTTTGGTCTGTTCCTCTTAAAATGTGTGATTTTCTGGCAAGTCATTGGCATGATCCGAGGATTAAAGTCACTAAATAATGACATACACTTGCCTTTCTGACTTTAAATCCATCAGAAAATGTATGTTAACACAAACCCTGTTACTCTAGCAACTTTCTAATTTTATAAGAGCAATATTTACAATCTGTCCCTATTTTTGGGTCTTTGTCCCCCCATTTTGTCAGACTTTGTCCAGATATCTTGCACTAAGAAGTTGAGAGGTATGATCCAATGGAAAGTGTAGAATTTCAGGACTATGTACAGAAACCTCACTATGCCCATCTCCCACGTGGGGAGGTATTATATTGTTTATATCCTTGACTGAACATCCATGCCATGGATCAAAGGATCATAAGAATTATAAGACAAGTAAGTTGAGAGACCATTTTTACCTAGTAAAAAGGGCAAAGCAGTTCATGTCAGAAGTGAATTTGCAACTGTCCATCTAGTTATCGAGGCTTGTCTTGAAGGATGCAAAGGGGTTACTCTTTTTCACCTGTAAGGTCAGTTTGTTTCATAGATGGGGCATTGCACTCTGAAAGCCAAATAGGGATAGAGATGGTGTGGAATTGTGATATCCAGAGCAGCTGGTCAAGTGGGATGTACCTGCAATGGAGTCGGATGAGCATCTGCCATGTTTGTGGAATTGTGCACGCCTCTGTGGTGGAGCTAGCCAAGAACATTGGAGATAGCAGTATAACAGCTCCAAAAACCTGACTTTTGACCATCTGGTCCCTTGCATGGCAACAGGGGGTACTGGCCAGTATCCACTGTGAATCTTCCATGGATGTCAGTGTGGCCATCACTAACCATAGTAAGTGTATCTGCTTTAGGTCCCTATATGCATTATCACCCTGCACGTATTGCAGAATCTTATGTAGCCCTTGAAGTGGTTGCACCTCTTCACACATTCCACACAAGAGACTAAGTACCTCTGCTTTGATGAAAGCAGCAGTTGTATGCACCTGGATACTAACCTGCACACCCACTGACTGATGTCAGGTATGACAACCATGTCAGGTAATGTCATAAAATCATAGCAGCAATGGCCACCTACACACCTCCCACTGTGCTGGGTGCTTGCTACTTGAAAGCAACACATCTGTCTACCACAGTTTGTGTTGGTTGCTCATATGTAGCATGGGTTGAACTGACATGGATGAGCCATCCAACACTAAACACAGTGGATGTGAGAGGTTCATTTTGCCCTTCTGTCATCACAGCAGCATTATTGATGGGAAGATGCCCTTTGATGCAAACAGCTCTGAAGGTGCCATGTTTTACTTCAGACTGTGTTATAAGCACAGTGCCATCAGGATCAGCCCTAGGTGACTTGCTGACATTAGGCCATGTCCTAACTTGCTACAATGGACCTTTTACCAGTGGAAGCTGTGAATACAGACAGATAACATACCAGTGGCACTGCTGAAAGCTAGGTTTGACTCTGACAATTATGTGAAACAAACATACAGACATTACTGCATTCCAGTTGTGTGCAAATCATTTAGACATACACTTACCTTGTGGTGTAGGCTGTCACTGTTGAAGCCTCTGTATACCTGGAGAAACAGATATGTGAATGTTTCCGTATATGTACAGTAGTCACATCAGTGAGACAGTGTCCTACAGTACTGGCACATGCACCTACCATCCCAGTTTTTCATCCACAGACACCCATGCAATAATCTCCAGTCACAGACAGGAAGAGTTATGTCCTTTTCCTCAGACATGGTTATCAGGAAATGTTCAACATATTGGTCACTGCTTCAGTAGCCTTGGATATATGGGTTATATCCTGCTAAGGACGTAACAGCTGGCCAACTTTCAAAGCTTTAGGGTACGTTCTATGTGCCCAAACGGTCAGTCAGCTCAAGCGAAGCTGACTAAAAAGACAGGTTTGGGGTCCAAACCTTTTGGTCTTTCCTGCCTCCAAAGAGTGCACTTCTCTGAGGCTTTCCAGGATCAACAGTCAATTTGTGCTGTTTTTTTGCTGTACAGACAAGTTTCCTTTGGGGTAAAAAAAAAAACTTCTGTTTTAAAAACTGTTTGTTTAATAGCACATTCCTGTTTATGAACATTATTTTAAAGCTAGGAGTATGTGTTTTAATGGGCAGTCATGAGATTGTATTGTGCTATTAAATGATTCCTCTTTTCCTGAATAGATTCAGGACTCTGAATATGGACAGGAATATGAAGGGACAGATACATGCCCCTCTCCTCAGATTTCTAATTTAGGCTCAGAGGAGAGCTTAGATGTGATGTTGTCAGTCTCACATTACTCTCACTGATTCGGATCCTCAGCAAAGCTCGTCGGCATCCCTCTTTACCCATAATGCACCTCTAGCTTCCCCAGATCTCATTTGCCGCTCTGTGAACAAGGAGGTTCTACATAGCAAGCTCTGAGCTAAGTGTTTTCATTTTATATCTTTCAACTATTTTCTTTTAATAGTTTTTCCCTTTAAACAACCTTTGTATCTTTACCCTTAGTGTGTGTGATAGGCCTGTCTATAATGCTTTTACCCCTTACTCTCTGTAGTTAGCGCCCATTTAAGTTAGAGGGTGTCTAACCAAGTCCATTTTAGTTAAAAGATGTTTCACCCTTTTATTCCTAACTAACATCCGTTTTAGTTAGAGGACGTTATTTCCTTATTCTTTCTTGCCGTCCCTTTTGTCCATTTAATTTAAAGGGCAATTTAAACAACAAAAAAATTTCTACTCTATCCTGGTTTATTTAGTGGTCTATAAGTGTGAGTGTGTCCCCCTTTTTTTTTTTCTAAGCATGTCACAAAAAGAAGGGAAGCCTCTTGGCTTCAGGAAGTGTGAGCAATGTGGGAAGAAGACGCTCCTTAGCGATTTGCCCACTTTGTGTGTGTATATTGCTTGGGGCCTCTTCATCTACAAGAATCTTTTTCAGTTTATCATGGGTTCAACCAGAGAGCGCTCTTAGAGTGCAAGAGCAAGCATATTCTCAAGGGGATGTTAAAAAAACCTTTTCCTGAGGCTATGTCTTCTGAGTCTTCTCCCAAATTTGGACAAGTCTTCAAAGACATCTTCTTCAGAACCAAAGCAGAAAGTAGCTAAGCTGTCAGCTACAACCAATTCATTCAAGCAGACAGCTCAAACCTAATCTAAGACTTCTTTGGAGCAGACAGAACCTATAGCTCCAGTCTACCATTTCTGAACCTTTGGCTCTGAAATCGACCTTGCCAACTGAATTCAGATATTGAAACTGATTTCCTTCCTTGGAGACGATCCCTTCTCGGCTCCCTTCACCTTTTTTTAACTAGGCCAAGGTCCCCTACCCTCTCCACCCAGTCGACCAGGAGCCTCTCCGATGAAGATGTGGACAGAGTGGTGCAAAGGTTACTGAAGACCCTGATCTTGGCCAGACTACTTCCGGATCTGAACTCACAGGCATTGGACATGTCACAGTCTTCCCACTTGGCGTCTGCTCCTCCTCCAATCCATCCTTTGGTCTCGAAGCCAGTAGATTCTGACATCCAGCTAGTGTCTGTATTGGATCCAAAACCCATAGTTTCTTTGATCCAATAACTGCCCCGAGTGTTTCCACTCAGTCAGAGCAGGGAACCTCTGGGAGCTGACACTCTCTAGTAGAGTCTGCGGAGCTGTCTCTGGTCTCTCCAGATCTGACTCTGCCTCTGTGGGCTTCAGCATGGGTGAGTTTGGCTCCCACCTCTGCCTTGGAGCTTCTTTCTTCTGTGCCAGAGATGCCTTCAGCTTCAACAACCTTTTTGTCAGATCCGGGGTGTTCTTCAGTGCAGAGGCAGACAGCCTTCGAGGTTATGAGAAGGGTGCTGACTTCTTCACAGTTTCAGACACAGTCTCACTCAGATCTTCCTCCCAACTCTGCGCAGGTGTCTGTGGCCTATCACACATCCTGTCCATTGGACCGCAGAGACCCCAGGCCTCAGGTTGTCCATCAGAGGACTTCTCCCTCTTCTGAAACCTCCCCAAAATATCCCACTGAAGAGGTCCCTTGGAAGAGGACCTGCAAGAGGAAGCATTTTGACTCCCCAGAGGAGTCTATCATTTCTGACACCAATCTCAGTGAAGCAGAAGGGTCCCCACGGTCACCTCCTGAAGATGTCTTCTTTGAAGACATCCTAGCAGTGATGAAGCAGAGAGGTGACTGGCCGTTTACAACCCCTTCACCCGAGTAGTCAGTGTACCTGAAGGCCTTTGGGTCTCACCCTTCAACCTCTTGTGTGACCCCATCTTCCAGTGAGCTTATTGAGCTAATCTATCAGACTCAATAGAACCTACTCCTAGGAGGCCAAATAAATACATCACAGCCCAAAAGGACAAACAGTTTTACACAAAAGGTGTAGCAGTGAATGCCATGGTCATGGCAGCGGCCATCAAAAAGAACTATCCAAGACCAGTTCCTCTATACAACCTCCTAACAAGGATTCTAGGACCATGGATAGGTACATGAAGAGCATCTTTTCATCAGCAACTTTTTCCTTGTGGTTGCCTAACTACCTCACCTACTTCACTAGACTACAGAAGGATCTGATAAAGAAACTTACAGACTCCCTCCAAGGAGGTGTAGCTGAGGCAGCTGAGGAAAAAGTCAGCGCTCAGCTCACCACCCTTAATTCTGTCATCAACTCGTCCATGAGACTCGTATATGCAGCAGATGGAATGAGTATAATGGGAGGTTTAGGTATTTCTCTTAGGAGACAGGCCTGGATGTGCCTTTGTGATTTCTTGGAGCCCTTCAAATCTTCCTTCATGAATGCCCGCTTCTATGGCTCCTCTCTTTTTGGGCCTAAAGTTAAAGAGACAAGTGAACAAGAGGGAAAGACCTTGTCTGCCATTGGAGTGCATTTTTCCACTCCTACCAGACCCTTTCCTAAGGGTCAGAGAGGTAGTGGGAAAATGTGGTTCAGAAAATCACAAGGGTCCTTCCTAGACACACACAAGGTGAAAATTCCCCCAGAGGAATAGGGGGGAAAACAATAATGGAACATGCCACCCTCATGGCAGAGAAGGCCTGCAGAATCAGGGATCCAGAGAATCTTTCTTTGGCAGACCCTTCCAGCGCACCTCAAGGAGTGCCTGATTGCTCACCTCTGGAGGCAGTCAGGGGTTGATTCTCACTGCACTAAGAAACCTGGCAAAAGATAAGAGGCAAATGGGTGCAGGACATAATATGCAGAGAATATATCATTCTCTTTTTGTTCCCCACTGCTGTAAACTAGTCAGTTCCAGATGTTTCACCCAGTCAAAAGGAGCAAGCAATATTAGAAATCCAAAAATTGCTAAGAAAAAGTGTCATCCAAGAAGTCCCTGCTATATCAGAGAGGATCCAGAACTTACTCGAGATTCTTTTTAGTGCCAAAGAAAACAGGAGACTGGAGACCCATTGTGGACCTCAGCAATCTGAACAAGTCTGTCAAAAAGACTAAGTTCCTAATGGTAACACTGCAGTCAATATTTTCATTCCTAGGATTCCAAGATGCATACTACCACATCAAAATGGAAAGGCTATTCAGGAGGTAGCAGCACTTTTGGCTAGAAGCCATTCACTTCCAGTTTCGAGATCTGCCCTTTGGACTCACTACACCCTCCAGAGTGTTCATCAAGTGTTTGGCAGTAGTGGCGTCTCACCAGAGATGCCTAGGATCCGGGTGTTTACATATTTGGATGACTGGCTCATAACCACCCCGACCAGGCATCTTCTGCTTCAAGCCAGGGATTACACCCTTCAACTTTGTTCCTCCAACTCTGTTCCTCCCCAGGTATTACAGTCAACTATGAAAAATCTGCACTAGACCCATTTCAGAACGTAACCTTCATAGGAGCAGAGTTAGACACAACCACAATGTCAGCAAGGCTTCCAAAGGACAAGGTAAACAATCTTTGGCATCATGTAATACTATTAATCAGGAAGATGGGACTGCCTACAAGACTGGTTCTTCAAATACTAGGCAAAATGGCTGCAGCAATAGTCCTCATTCCTTTAGCTGCCTTCTTATGAGAATACTTCAATGACTACTTTTCGCTCAGTGGTCAATCTTGTAACTTCCAGGGTCACACAGATTCTTGATAATCAACTCCTATAAGAAGGATCTTCAGTGGTGGATTCAGTCTGCATTAGTATCGATCCCAGGCCACAGTGACCACGGACACTTCCCAGATAGAGTGAGGGGTGGGCATTATCGAGGGAAGACAGTCAAGGCACCTGTCAGGAACATGAGGCACATTTGCACATAAACATCCTGGAGATGAGGGCAGTGCTTGCAAGCACCTCAAGACACTCTCCCGCTAGAAATGATAGCAGTCCAGTCAGACAATATGTCCATTGTCTGGTAGGTAAACAGGGAGGAACCAGATCTTACCCTTTTTGTTGAGAAGCTATGAGGGTCTGACAATGGGCTACCACCTCCAACTGTTTTCTGATAGCAATGCATATCCCAGGGAAATCCAATGTGATTGCGGACAAATTGAGCAGAGCCATTTTATGGCCTCACAAGTGGTCTCTCAACCAGAAGGTAATGGAACAAATCTTCCGGAAATGGAATCTTGCTGCGACCTCTTTACATCACCCACCAATACCAAATGTAGCAACTACTTTGCACTGATCCCCCCATGGGGGGGGTCACCAAGGGATGCACTTGTTCACAAATGGCCTCCGGGACTTTTTATGCCTTTTCGCCAATACCTCTGATACCCAAGTTTTTGCAGAAAGCAAGTTTGTTGGAGACAACAATAATTCTAATTACTCTCTACTGACCTCATCAAATCTAGTTTCCTTTTCTACAGCCTCACCTTTGGGACAAACCTTGGATTCTGGACCTTGCTGTAGACCTACTGACTCACCCGTCAGGGTTGGCTCACCCGAACGTAGACAATCTCAGACTAGCAGCTTGGCTGCTCCAGTTCCCCGATCTCCAGGTTTCCATCTCTTTCTTCTCCAGTCAAACATATTTTATTATCTTCCCATAAGACATCTACATGAAAATTGTACCACAGTAAATGGAGAAGATTTGTTACATGGGCCAGCGAGAATCAGATAGACACATTTTCTGCACCCATACATTCTATCCTAGAGTATCTGACAAAACTCTTCAATAACAGAGCTGCTGCATCAACTATTAGGATTCATTTGCTAGCAATTTCCAATTTTCATATAAGACAAAATGGTTCTGCAATCATTCCACACAGACTCTGTAAAACATTTTTAAATGGAGCCACTATATTGAGACCCCCATATAGAAATCCAACACCCCCTTGGGATATGAATTTTATCTCATCTAATATTATCTATCCTCCCTTTGAACCATCAGCTACATGTGACTTGAAGTACCTCTCCTGAAAAACACTCTTTTTAGTGGCTATTATGTCAGCCAGAAGAGTGTCTGAATTACAAGCTTTATCTGGTAAACTCCCGTATTTGGTTTTAAATAAAGACGGAGTTTCTTTACGCACTAACCCTTCATTTCTACCAAAAGTTGTCTCAGAAAGTAACCTCAGTCAATCTATAGACTGGCCAGTTTTCTTTCCTAACTTTCAGAATAGAAGAGAATATTCAATGTTAAGTTGTCTATCTCGCCTTCATTCTTGCTGGATGGGTTCGGAGCCGACCGGCCCGACTCTAAAAGCTCGAGAGTTGGTTCCGGCTCGAGGCTCCCCTTATATCCCACAATGCTAGGCGTGAGTTACCCCAGATCTCGCTTTGCCACAGCGATCGAGGTGTTGGTTTTCTACCGGCTTCTTGGTGAGTAACTTTGGATTAAAGTTAGTATACTTAAACCCCTTTAATTTTAATTTTATCACTTGTTTCCCTTAGTTTAGTGGAATTTTCACCACTTTCTCTCTAAAATCCCATTTTTTCTCCACAAGAACTTATAAGTTCTTCCCTCGGGCCTACAGGCCTTCTTCCTCCATCCCCTAGTGGTGTGTGTGTGTTTTCTCATAATTTAAAACTTTGGTAGTTGTTTTATTTTTTGAGTTTAAAATAGGATAGGGTGTAATCAGTGTGTTTGACTGGGTATGTGTGATTACACTTTCTAAAATGTCTAAAGACTCAAAGGTCTCAGGCTTCAAGAAGTGCGACTCGTGCTGTCAGAAAATGTCTCTGACAGACGGTCACACTTCTTGTGTCTACTGCCTGGGGCCTTTGCACCTGCAGGACTCCTGTGCTGTATGCCACGGCTTCAGCCCCAGGGTCCTGCAGGAAAGAAAAAAACAAACTGATTCTGAGAGGTTTACTCAAGCCTGAGGGTTCCCTTACTGCCCTCCAAGGCTTCTAGGTCCTCGGTTCCAGCTACTGAGCCGAGACCTAAGGCTACGAAACCACCGTCTACATCGGCTCGGCTGGAGCCGATGAGTCTCAGTCTACAGTTTCTGTGGTTTCCTCGGCTCCGGATGTAGCCGAGGTATTAGAAATTCCTGTGTCGGCTCCGACCAGACCTTCGGAACCGACATCTAGGAAGAGGTCTAGGTCACCATCCCTTGGCTCCGTTCATTCGGCTCCAGCATCTCCTCTGCTGTCTGAACGGAGCCATAGATCTCACTCCTCTAGGTCATCGAGGCTGTCGGACCATGACCTTCAGAGGGTAGTGAGTCGACTTCTTAAGTCCGAGGCACTGGCCCAAATGCTTCAGAGCCCGACTCAACAGTCGATGCCTGCCCTGTCCCTCAATATGTTCCTCCTCCGACTCCGTTGAGCTCGGGAACCGAGACTGTGGTAGCGTCGGCCGATACAATTGTCTTCGGCTCCATTGTCGCCCATTTCTTCCTTAGAAGAATCTCGGCCCGGACTTCCATCGCCGGCTCGAGGGGTGAGTGGCATCGGACCATTGTCCGACCCGCTCCCTCTCAGGGCTTCGGCGCTGGTGAGTTCGGCTCCGACATCGGCCTCGGAGCCATCACTGTCAGTGCCGAGGGAGGTTTTGCGGGGACCTCTGGCTCTGCCTGACAGGGGTGCATTCGAGGTCATGCGGAGTGTGTTAGAACCTGGTTCTACCCACAGTCGGCTCCATCCGCCCCTCTTCGGTGCCTCAGGTCAAGTCGACTCACTCTCTCATCCCGGACCGCAGAGAGCCAGCTCCTCAGGAATCCCCTGTGGGATCTCATCCTCTTCGAGGCCTCTCCTGATTTGGCAGAAGAGCCCCTCGGAAGAAAGTGTAAGAGGAAACACATAGACTCACCTGAGTCCGTCACCTCTGACACAGATTTAGAGGATTCCAAGGGTTCCCCGTTCCCCTTCTGAAGATGTCTCATTTGCAGACATTCTAGAAATCCTTAAGCAGAGGGGAAATTGGCCAGCCCTCAACCCTTCGGAGGATGAATCTGTGTACCTTCAGGCATTTGGCTCTCGTCCTTCCACCTTCTGGGTGTCTCCCCCCTTTGACCCCCTCATGCAGGTGGTAGCAAAAGGCATGGACGGCTCCTGATTCAGTGGACCCCACTCCCAGGAGACCCTCAAAATTCATTACAGCACCAGCAGATAAACAGTTTCTGACAAAAGGAGTTTCTGTGGATGCTATGGTGGTTGCTGCTGCCACTAAGAAGGAACTAGCTGATCCTTCAGTGCCTGTCCATCCACCTAACAAGGAATCTAGGTCCATGGACAGGTACGGGAAGCGGATGTTCTCGTCAGCGACATTTGCAATGCGTTCGCTGAACTACCTATGCCATTTTACTCGTCTTCAAAGGGACCTGATCAAAGAAGCGAGTGACATGTTGAAGGACCCTACGGCTGTGGGTTTTCAAGACAAGATGAACACTCAGCTGGCTACCCTGAACTCCATAGCCAACTCCTCCATGCCTCCTCTCTTATGCGGTTGATGGAGCGAGCAGGGTCCGCAGGGACAGGTGTGGCAGGCATGCCTAGATGTGCTATGCAACTGGACCCCTTTAAAACGTCATTCACTAATTCCCATTCGATGGATCATCTCTTTTTGGTCCTCAAGTGAAAGAAACCTTGACTAGGTGCGAGACAGATGGCAAGACTCTTCTGCCGTCAGAGTCCGTTTTTCTACTCCTTCTAGGCCTTACCCCAAAGGTCAGAAAAGTGGGAAAATGTGGTTCATAAACAATCTCAAGGGTCTTCACCTGACACACAGAGTCGGTTCCCGCCAGAGGCAGAGGGGGAACAACAATGGTAGATGTCGCCCTAGAGGCAGGGGGTCCAGAGAACCAGGGCAATCGTGAAGCCTTCTCTGATAAGCCCTTTCAGCATCCCTGAGGTGTTGCCCGACTGCCCACCTTCGGAGGCAGTCGGGGGGAAGATTGTCACTGTACCCAGAAGGCTGGCTATCCCTGTCTCAAGACAAATGGGTACAGTCCATCATTTCGAAGGCTATTCCATTCCCTTTGTTCGCATTCCAAGCCAATCAAAAATCCCTTCCAGATGTTCCACCACTCAAAGGGATCTTGCAGCTTTGGAAATTTCAAAGCTGCTTGCAAAAAGAGCAATTCAGCCAGTTCCAGCAGACCAACAAGGATCCGGAATCTACTCAAGGTTCTTTTTAGTTCCAAAGAAAACAGGGGACTGGAGACCAATTTTGGATCTCAGTATCTTGAACAAGTCAGTCAAGAAAACAAGATTTTGGATGGTCACGCTGCAGTCCATCCTTCCCCTATTGGGAAAAGGAAACTGGATGTGCTCTATAGACCTTCAGGATACTATCACATAAAAATGAGCAGACGCTCCAGAAGATTCCTCCGCTTCAGGCTGGGAACCAGTCATTTTCAATTCAGGGCCCTGCCCTTTGGTCTCACCACTGCCCCGGTGTTTACCAAATGCATGGCAGTGGTAGCTTCTCACCTGAGACGTCAAGGATTCCAGGTGTTTCCATATTTGGACGACTGGCTCCTCACAGCTCCCACCAAGCATCTTCTTCTATTGGCCAGGGACTACACCTTTCGCATTTGTCAAAATTTAGGCATTTCAATAAATTGCGAAAAGTCTGTTTTGTCGCCTTTGTGTTATTACCTTCATAGGCAATTCTAGACACAGTCAACATGTCTGCGAGGCTAATAGATCAGAGAATAACAGACATACAAAAACTGGTCTCGCTCATCTTCAGCAGCAACAGAGTCAAAGCCAGGTTGGTTCTGAAAGTATTGGGGATTATGGCAGCTGCCATTCCTTTGCTTCCGTTAGCCAGATTCCACATGAGAATCCTTCAATGGATGCTCTTCACACAATGGTCATACCAGCAACTTCCGATGTCCCACACCATTATGATCACGCAAACATGCAGGAATCATCTTCTGTGGTGGATGTCTTCCCCTCAGCTCTTATTGGGAAGACCCTTTGTTCCTCCCCCTCCGGTTGCTACACTGACAACGGACGCCTCCCTGATCGGGTGGGGGGGGGCATTATCAGGGCAGAACTGTCCAGGGCACATGGCAACCAGAAGAATGCCACTTGCACATAAATGTTCTAGAGATGAGAGCAGTGCTTTTAGCGTTGCAAGACCTTCAAGACTCTCTTCCCTTGGGAACGATAGCAATCCAGACGGACAATATGTCTGTAGTGTGGTATATCAACAAACAAGGCGGAACCAGGTCCTACGTGCTGTGTCGAGAAGCACACATACTGTGTCAATGGGGGATTTCTTCTCAGCGGTTTCGGATAGCAACGCACATCCCGGAAGTCCAATCAAATCGCGGACAAGTTGAGCAGAGCTATCCTCATGCCTCACGAGTGGTCTCTGAAAGACTCTGTTGTGAGAGAAATTTTTCTCAAGTGGGGTCAGCCTTGCTGCGACCTTTTTGCTACTCCCCAAAACAGCAAGTGCAGAGATTATTTCACCCTATTCCCTTTACCAGGCCACCCCAGCAGAGACGCTCTAGTCCAAGTTTGGCCCGGGGACTTCTGTATGCATTTCCTCCCTTCCCACTAATCTCTCAAGTGATACAGAAAGCTATCGCTCAGAAGGCCTCGTTGATCCTCATTGCTCCTTACTGGCCTCGACAGGTTTGGTTCCCCTTTCTGCATCATTTTCTGTTGGAGCGACCTTGGCATCTGGACCTAGTTCCAGATCTTTTGATCCATCAGTCGGGTCAGTTTCATCGCTCCCTCCCTCTCTGAACCTCACTGCTTGGTTCCTCCAATTCCAACCTTAGCCAGGCTTCCTCAAATATCTCACTCTGTTCGAGATATTTTGATAGCTTCCCATAAATCTTCCACTAGAAAGATTTATTTGAGTAAGTGGAAACGTTTGCCTATTGGGCTCAAGGAAGGGACATAGATCCTTTCACTGCTTCCATCCAAATGGTCCTTGATTTTCTAGCTGAAGTCTTCCATGCAGGTTCATCTCCTTCTACTCTTAAAGTTCAACTGGCAGCTATTTCTAACTTTCATGTGGGTATTTCAGAGTCTGCCATAATGTCCCACAAGCTTTGCAAAGCCTTTTTGAAAGGAGTTTTTCTACTCAGACCTCCTATAAGAAATCCTCCTCCTCCTTGGGACCTAAATTTAGTTCTTAGTTCTTTGATTCTTCCCCCTTTCGAACCTGCAGCCTCCTGTTCTTTAAAAGTGCTATCATGGAAGACTCTCTTTCTGGTAGCTATTACTTCAGCTAGAAGAGTTTCAGAACTTCATGCACTCAGCTGTCGACCTCCTTATCTGTTGTTCCATAAGGACAGGGTATCTTTACAAACCAACCCGTCCTTTTTGCCTAAGATAGCCTCGGCGTCTAACCTAAATCAAAGCATTGACCTCCCTGTGTTTTTTCCAGAATATTCCAATAGATCTGAACAAAAATTGCATTGGCTAGATGTTCATCGTCAGTTAAGGTACTATTTGGATAGAACCAAACAATTCAGAAAATCTGACCAGCTGTTTGTCTCCTATGCAGAAGGCAGAAAGGGACTTTCAGTTTCAAAGGTATCATTATCTAGATGGCTAACATCTCTGATTTCCCTTGTTTTTGAAATTAGACACCAAAAGCTGCCTAACAAACCTAAAGCCCATTCCACCAGAGCTTTGGCTACTTCTATAGCCTTCCAAGACAGACTGCCTATTGACACCATTTGTGCAGCGGCTACTTGGGCTACTCCTCACACTTTCATTTCTCATTATAAGTTGGATTTAGCTTCTAGGCATAGAGCTAACTTTGGTTCCACTGTTCTCAAGAGTCTGTTCCGTTAGGCCACCCGGGACAAGGTGCTAGGGACGGTCCCATCCAGCAAGAATGAAGGAGATAGACAACTTAACATATAGAAGTTATGTTCTTACCATAACGCTCCATGTTAGTTGTCTTCTTCTTCTTCTGCCCCACCCTCCTTCCCCCTGGCCTGGACAGACCTAGAGGAGTTTGATTGTGACCTCTCCTTCTACCACCTCTTTACTTTAGGTATATGCTCTGCTGTGCATATTTCCTAGATCAGGATGTAGGTCACCCTTCTCTTCACCCTTGTTTATAGAGGTGGACTTTGTTTCTAGTTATTCTGCTACTATTATAGGCTGGGCCTAGCTTACAAACGAGATCTGAGGTAACTCACGCCTAGCATTGTGGGATATAAGGGGAGCCTCGAGCCGGTGGAACCAACTCTCGAGCTTTTAGAGTGGGGCCGAGGTCGGCTCAACCCATCCAGCAAGAAGAAGGCGAGAAGAAGACAACTAACATGGAACGTTATGGTAAGAACATAACTTCTATTTATACCTTCTAGATGTTCATAGACAGTTGTGTTTCTACATACATAGGACTTCTGAAATCAGAAAATCGGACCAACTCTTTATCTCTTATTCTGATATTAAAAAGGTCTTCCAGTCACAAAAGTTGCCTTATCTAAATGGCTTACGCTTTGTATATCCTACATTTATAATTTGAAGAATAAAACACTTTCAGATAAGCTTAAAGCTCATTCCATAAGGTCTGTAGCTACATCTGCAGCCTTTCAAGCTAGATTACCACTGGATAACATCTGTGCTACAGCAATGTGGACAAAACCTCATGTCTTTATTACTCATTACAAAGTGGATTTGGCCTGTAGGAGTAGAGCCTCTTTCATTTCTATGGTTCTGAGGAATATTCTCCCATGAGCCACCCAAGAGTCAGGTTGCTAGGGACCCAGTCCCATCGGTGAGAATAAAGGCAAGATTGACAACATCAAAGAAGTTATGTACTTACCATAACGTTCCATGTGTGTTGTGCATCTCGCCCTTTATTCTTACAACCCTCCCTCCATGCCCCCCATCCTATACTCCTGGGAGACGGAGTGGCATTGTTGGATACTGCAAATACATATAGCCTCAGAACTTATTCTATAGTGTGTGTGTACAGTTATTTTTCTATATACATAAGATTCCTGCCTACCTGTGTAAGAATAATCGGGGCAAACACTATCTGAGGAAGCTAGAGGGGTGCATTATGGGTAAAGAGGGATGCCCACGAGCTTTGCTGAAGACATCAAGCTTTTAGAGTGACTGCGATGGATCGGATCCAACCCCATCAGTGAGGATAAAGGACGAGATGGGCAACACACATGGAATGTTATGGTAAGTACATAGCTTCTTTTTTTTAATCCTCCCTGTTGGGATTTCTCTTTCTCTAAGACTATTTACAGAATGTGCCTGTGTTTTCAGAAAGAACACAGAGGTTTCTTAGTTCAGCAGAAAACACAGTGAGCTGTTACAGAAGGAGTTTCCAGAACCTTCACCAATTCCAGCAGTTCTGTCAGCTTTGGAGGATGTGTGTGTTACTGTTTGCAATTTTTCTGATAGCCAGCTGCCCCTAAAAAGGAAGATAAGATGTATAAAGTTCCTCAATCTTTTAAGTTTGTATACACTCTTTTCAAGCCTGACACATCAGCTATAGCTTTAGTTAATCTTGCTGTTGCTAAGCATTTGGTTAATTCCAATTCCAGTCTTTCAGACAAGGAAGGGAAGATTAAGTACGGGGAAAAAGGGTATGCTTCTACAACTTTGATTTTCAGAATTTTGAATTGTCAGGTTCATATGTTAAAATTTGTTCTAATTGTGAAAGTATGAGGAATGTTTTGTCTGCAGTTCCTTCTTGTCAGGAAAAGTCTGCTTTAAATAATTTATTGTTTTTCATTGTTTACAGTGTGTGCATGATTCGGTTGATACTTCTTCCAGGGCAAAGGCCGCTAGTACTGTTTGGAGGACATTTTCTTGGCTGTGTTCTCAGAAACTCTCAGATGATGATAAAATGAGATTTTAAATTTTTATTTGGCCAGAGATTTAGGTGTTGGTCCCTCTGCTTTAGATCAGCTGATCTAAAAGTCTTATGAAAGGTGTAAGACGATACAGGGAATCTTTAAGATGTTTTTCAGCCCTCTTTTCCAAATTTTCTAAGGGATTGTCTCTAACCCCTCATCCAGTTCTGGCAAAAAAACAAAATACACAGTCTCAACAAAATTCAGGTAAACAGGTGTTTAAGAAGAAATGGCAAGGAGGTTCCAAAATGAATTCTGGAACCTCCCAAAACCCAGGACAGTCCAGCAAGTCAGAATGACTATTTAAGGGACCTTATCTCCCTCTCCTACCCTGGCAGCCCCATTTCTCTTGTAGAAAGCCTGACTATACACTTTTCTCCTTGGAAGTAGATAGTTTCAGACAAATGAGTTCTGAAGATTATTCAACAAGGTTAGAAATGGCAGTGGGTGAGATTTTCTCCTTTCCATGGAGTGATTCTTCATCCACCAAACCAGATTAATTTATTTCCACCTGTTCTTCATCACATGCTGTCCCAAGGAGTGATAGAACTAGTTCCTCCTTCCCAGGTGGGGGAAGATTTTAATCAAGGATGTTTTTCGTTCCAAAGAAAGAAAACACTTGGAGACCAGTTGTGTATCTTTCTTTCTTAAACCTGCTTGTGAAAGTGCCCAAGTTCACAATTGTGTTACTTCAC